>NC_044554.1:24127665-24242456 GCF_007565055.1 Rhinopithecus roxellana | reverse complement strand
TTCAACTCCAGCATTCTGTTTTCCAGTAAGGAGAATTATCATTTTTCTAATCAATAGGCCTGAAACTTCAAATTCATTTCTGATATTCTTCGCTACCTTGTCTCAGTGTAGCCATTTTGTTTGTTTGTTTGATCAGTGGACAAATCAGAATTACCTTCCCGGGAATTTGGATCTTAAGCAAAGACTGTATAATTTTGCTAAGACTGCAATAACAAACTACTACAAAGTGGGTCGCTTAAACAACAGAACTCATTGTCTTACCATACTGAAGGCTACAATCAAGGTGATGGTAGAGTGAGTCTAACCTTCTGAGTGTTCTGAGGGAGAAATCTGATCCACCCATGTCTCCTAGCTTCTGGTGGTTTGCTGTCAGTCCTGGGTGTTTCTTCACTTCTGCTCCAATGCCCTTATCTCTACTTTCATTTTCACATGGTAGTGTGTGCGTGTCTGTGTATGTGTATTCACATTTTCTCTCTATGTAAGAACAGTGGTCATACTGGATTAGGGGCCCACCCTACTCCGGATAACTTCATCTTAACCAATTATGCCTGCAATGGCCCTATTTCCAAATAAAGTCACATTCTGAAGGTCTAGGGGTTGAAACTTCAACGTACAAATTTTGGAGGACACAATTCAAACAATAGCAAAGACACAGAAGACAAAAGGAGTTTAGGAAACCCTAGTAGACAATTTCTACTTTCCTGCTGTTGAAAACAGCAGAGCTTATTTGATTACCACACTTTTTCTAAAAGTGCATTGTTTTCACAGGTCAGAATTGTCCAGGAAACAGGCTCTGAGAGTGAGATCTGAATGTGGGAAGCTTATTGAGGGATTGAAAAGATTTCCCATATATAGAGATTTAAAAGACTCTTAGACCTGATAGAGCATACTTATGTAACATTTTCATTTAAAGACAAAAGATGAAGTGCTATTAAAAAAAAAAAAAAGGCAAGTACAGGCGAACACTATGGTCAGAAAGATATCCATACACTAGCTTCCATGGGCCTCATATGTGCAAGGATTGTACTTCATAACTGGATTCAACCAAGAACTATGTGAGAAAGCTTGGTGTTGGGAGAGCTCAAAGCAGAAGCTCCAATAAAATTTTTATGCCTCTCTGGTCATGCTGTCAAACCAGCCTGTTTAACCAGTTAAAACATTTGGAAACCATCAGTAAAAACATAAAATAAAATTGGGGCTTGGCAGGGAAGTTTCAGACTTTTAACAGAATGTGATAAATCCTACTACCCTAGTCTTGCCCAAGAGTCAAAGTCAAACTTTCAAGTATCGCTAGAGCTAATGGTAGTTATCCCATTAAAGCAATAAATCAGCTCCATCCTCTATAAGATTGATCTAGGGATCAAAACCTGCCTCTAAGGAAGTGAAATGAAACATATTGGGAAGTAGGAGAGGTTGGGATGTGGTTCAGTTGCAACAGATTCTTCAGCCAATCCTATGGAGAACTCAGGAGCTAGGATGGCTCTTCAGAGGAGTCCCAAATTGAGGCAAGGAGTCAAAGAGAAAAAGGTATATTCCCCCATCAAACTGTCATGGGATGGAAATTGAATAAGGCTAAACAGAGTGGCTTTAATCAATGTAACACCCCTGGGAAGTCAGCTCCCTTTAGCCAAGTTAAATTCCCAGAGAGGGAGTGGGTTGGCAGGGGTGAGCTGCCAACACATTCTGAAGCTGGGGAATGAGGACCTCAGTGCTCAAAGGTCAAGGGACAAAGTATTACAGTTCTTTTTTTCATTCCACATATGGCTTCAATGTTCCTCCAACAAGTTCCTTTTTCACTTAAATTTTTAAAGTTGATTTATGTTGCTTACCATCAGTGAAATTTAACTGATACGGCACCAATATAAAATTAGTTCCCAACTTTTTCTAGTTTCTTCATTTTGGTTCTCTTTAATGACATAATTGGCATGAATCCTGCTTACAATCTCTTGTAAACTACCCTTCCACAAGCAAGTCTATTTAAATTTATACTCCAAATTATGTCTGCCACATTGTTGTTGAACATAGGAAGTTCCTTAGTAAAATTTGGCCCTCTGGTGAGCAGAATGATGGTCCTTCCAAGGCTACTTAGGTCATGTGTAGAGCATGGGAGTAGTATTAGATATATACTGACCTGAAATGGAAGGGCAAGAATTAACAAAATAACTACCCGAGAGTCTTTCTCCAGAAATATAGGTAGTTATAAAAGTTTCAAAGATCTGGATGCACAGAAGCACGTGCCAACATTAAGAAAGCAGCCGGTATCATAGGTCTCTGATGAGACAGCAGATTGCCATCCGGTTTATAGACTTCGACGGCAAAGGAAACCAGGATACATAGTGCTTCAAGCCTCACACAGGCTTGAAGTAGGGGCCCACCCTACTTCAAGACTGCAATGACCAGTCAGGCAGCAAGCAATATTTATATTCAGTGGGGACAGGTCTCAGCTTCTGTGTTACTCTTTAAATATATAACTTTAGTGTAAGAGCAGAAGACTACTGAGTTTATGGAAGAATGTCAAGCTCTTAGTCTGGGTTATAGGGCAGAATTCTGGCACTGAACATAAAACGTAATTGGACAAAATTTGGAAGTAAAGTCAAAACAAAACCTCAGTATCAATGGATTAACCCAGCATGGTAGAGGAGGAAACGACTATGGCTTTGAAACAACATGAGTATCTACTCCCTGAGATTGAAGGAGCTGAGTCCTGGATATTGGCAGTGAGGGGGATGCAGGAGCAATCAATACTATAGGTAAAACTCTATGGTTTACCCAGGACAGTCCTGGTTTTGCCCCTTATACTAGAACCCTTCTTCATTTAGCATTGGCACTAGAGAAAATGCCCAAGTTTAGATGACATATATGTGGTCACTCTACTAGCCACATGACCAGGAGAAGGGGAAGGCCAAATGACAAGGAGGCCTAATTTTTACCATCTCTGCCAGATAAGCTTAAATGCTACAGTTGAGACAATGAGAGCAGAGGGTAGACAGAACCAGCAGAGTTACATAGACTGGCAGAATGAGACAACAAAGGAAAAAGTGATCAAAGACCACCTACCTACACAGAGAAGCAAATGCACTCTGATATCCAAATATAGCTTTCTTTTGGTATGTGAGTTAAAAAAAAAATTAATGCCTTAGTTAATTATATAATGCTTTCCCCACAGAGCTACAATTTCTTTCTACACTTTAACTTTTTTTTTTCTCATTGTCAAGTGACCCTGTTGTTTCCCAAATGAATCAGTTGGATTTGGCTTGGAATAATTTAATTGAAACAACTGCTATCATGATGCAAAAAAAAAAAGAAAAAAAAAAAGTGTATCCAGCTAATATAATAGAACTGATTACATGACTGTGGTCCGAAAAAACAAAAAAAAAAACAAAAAAACAAAAACAAAAAAACAAAAAAACATGCAATCACATATATCTAAATCTCTACCAAGGAAAACTCCAAAATCCAGTAAAATTAAGCATTTTACTAATTTGCTTTAATTCAAGTCAATTCTATAGCTTAAATTTAACATTCCCACTCCTGGGAAGCCAAATTCTTTAGAGACTGAATATCTTAAATCCTTAGGCCAAGATAGAGCCTTTAATTGAAAAATAATCTTATTCTTTCTTTCTGTGTTAAGGGGTAAAAAATTAAAATCACTGTATTTTTTTCCCCTTCTGGTCCTAAGAGAGGTTTCCCCATTCATGACATAATTGAAAGTTTTCAAACCTAAAACACTTTTACAGCAGGAACAAATCATGCTAAATAGAATCCCTCTCTCAGCTTTTTGGAGAACAGGCTCCATGAAGCTCTCAGAGGGCTCAAAGTAGGACAGTGTAGTAAGAAATGAGGCTAGAAATAAGGGCAGGCTACCAACGGGGAAAAGGGGCTTGGCAAATAATTGCCTAAGAAAACATTCCCCGAAAGTTGGAAATCTTATAACCAGGGTGGCCAACATTAAGTTAGAATTTATTTCTACTGATCTATAAACAAATGACTAAGAAGACATAAATTCCCTAAAGTACTGTTTCCTGTGTTTAATTAGTTTCAAAGCAGTACAGTGTAGTGGTCAAGAGTATAAGCTCGAATATCAGTCTACCTGGTCCCTGCTCTTAGCTCAATCTCCTACAATGTAGGAGATGTAACTAACCCCAGATATGTTATATAACCATTAATTCTCAGTTTGATCATCAGTAAAATGGGGTTGGTCATAGTAGTATGTCACAGAGTTATGAGAATGTATCCAGTTAATATACACTCTAAAATGCTTAAAATCATCTTTTTTAATCATTTTTTCATTCTGCCAGTGAAAGTCAGCAGAAATTTTAATGACTTCTCATCTGGGAATTGGATGGTTTCCACTGACTGATGGTTTTGTTCATTCAGGTTTCTCTTTATAATCATCTCTGAAGCTCCCTTTCAACTCTCCCTGGATCAAACAATTGTTGGCATTTGCACATATGGGGATATTTATCCACATAGTTTGGACAACAAATTTGCTTTCGAAGACTAGACTTTCTGTTTCTAGTGTGGTTTAGAATCCAAAACATGTTCTTCATCCTGAGATATACTCATACCACATAGCTTGTACTAAAGAAAATAATCGAAGCCACTTGCAACTATACTGAGGATAAAGAGATAAAATAATGAAGGTCATTACTGCTTTAAAACCTAAGTTTTAGAACAGCCCCTCAAACAATTTTAGCGCATATGTAGTTTTGATAAGTATAAACATAATGAAACATTCATAAGTATTATTAAGTAATATTTGGAATGCATAGGTATTATTAATATTTGGAATATGCAGATAAACAGTGCATAGTAGGACTACATGAAGAGCACATTGAAGGTCTTATTGTACAGGTGCACACAGAGATATTAATTCTCATATTGGCCCAGAAGGGCACAATTACTTTACCAAAGGAAAGAACTTTTATTAGCTTCCTTCACTAGGGTTGTTTCCTTGTGACAATAAAATAGGTATAAATTTGCCTATATTTGGCAGTTGTAAAGATGATTAAATAAAATCATGCATATATAGTATATATAGCACAGGGCCTGATATAGGGCAAGTACTCAATTCATGAAATATATATCATCTTAGAAATTATTAGCCCTATTAATGTTAGAGTATATTTTATACTATGTACAAGATTCTTAAAATTTATAATGTAGAAGTCAGGGAATTAGAAAAATAAATTGAATATAAAAGCTACTGATTATCAGTGTATTTTTTTCCTTGTGCATTTCCAATTTTTTTTCTTTTTAATCATCTTTCAAGTTCTTTTCTCAATTTGAAAAATTCAAAGATAAATAATAAAAACACATCCTAAGAAGGCTATGATATTAGAAAGAAAGCTTATAGCTAGGTGTATTCTTTAATCTCTGTGAAACTTAATAGGAATTATATTTTCTTCTTCTGACTTGAATAGCATTTTCTTTTGAAGTAATTTAAAACATATAGCTATCAATATTAGATATATTCAATAAGAAAATTCCAATAAGCAAGGAAAAGAAAATACAAATTACTTTTCGTAATTATCTGCTTCAGCCAGAACAGAGGAACTGGTGCTAAATAAATTCTGCCACCAAAAACAATTATAAAACTGGAAAAATATGTAATGCAACTCTTTTAAGCATTGGGCAGTAGGCAGCACAACAGCACAATCTTTGAAAGAAGGGAAACTCACAATGTGAATCACATGTTTGTTCTAGTTCTCTGCCTAGAGATAATTTCCCAGTTCCCAGCCTAGGGAGCTTGAGTTCAAGTGGAGCATGGTGGTCCTTCTCAGATGTGAAGGCAGAGGTACACGTTAGAGGTGACCAAAATGACTAGAATCTGTGGGGCAGGAAACTGAAAAGATGGGAGCTACATAGGGATTGGGAGTGGGAAAGGCAGAAGCTCATTTAGGGATTCTCTATGAATCTTTGGCTGAGGACTGGTTTGCACATGCATGGAACCAGACTATACAAGGCTTAACAATGAGTAGCGACTATAGGTCTGAGAGAGAAACAGAAATACTAGAGATCAAACAGTGCTAGGAAGTAGAGTTTCAGCCCAATTCCAACACAGACATGTAGTTGAAACTCAGAAACTCCACAACCTGAGAACTAAAGATCACACCCTAGAGTAGACCTGTTCTAGACATGCTCTAACAAAGTCTGAATCACAAAAGTCAAGAATTCTTTAAAGAAATTCAGGGGATGTAGTACTTGGGAGTTCAGATCCTTCCAGTTTAGAGGGACTTAAGAAGCAAGTTGGGCTTTTCACAGAACTACCATCAAAAAGCATAAAAACAGACACATGTTCACTGTGATCAGTCAGTTATTGGCCTGCCTGCAAGAACAAAAATCAATATTCTTTAGAGGTGGACAGCAGAATCTAGAATCACCACAATGTATTACCCTAACACCCAGTATATAATAAATATCGGTGTATATGCAAACAGAAAAATGTGGCCCATATTCAAGAAACAAAAGCAGCCAATAACTGACTCTGAAAAGGTTCAGATGTTGGATTTAGCAAGAAATAATTTAAAGAAGTTGTTATAAGTGCTTTTAAATATATAGAAGAAAATATGCTCATTTTGAGTGAACAGATTGGGAATCTCAGCAGATAAATGGAAAATAAAGAACCAAATGAAAGTGGAAACAATAAATGAAATTTTTAAAAATTCCAACAGGCTTAACAACAGATTAGAGATGACAGAAGGCAGAATCAGTAAACTTGAAGCTAGAGCAAAATAAATTATACAATCTGAAAACCAGGCAAAAGTATTATATTCAAAACCTGGAAGATATAGTGAAAGATATACATAGAGAGAAACAATGGCATTAAATGTATATCTAAAACAACAAATACACACTAAAAATGAGTAAGAAGCCACCTGATGACCCACATACATAAGGTCAAACTAAACTTAAATGAAAGAGATAATATATATATAAGAAAAGAAATTTTTAAAAAATAGAAAATAAATGCCTCAAAGGGGATCAACAACGACAAAGTCTGGTTCTTTGAAAAAATTGAAAGAAGTATTACTTCCAGTACTTAATTTTCACATACGTCTAAATGTTTTATATATGAATATATGTAGGTATTTGTGTAATGAATGTCATATATAATATATAAAATAATACAGATATATTTATATTAAATATATTATTTTCTTGAGATTTATGATTAATGATAGTCATATCTTAATTTTGAATTACATTATTCAAAAGATAAAATGACTCTTTTTGTTCCATTTAACATATTGTACTTTGAACATAATATCAACACATGTTCTGTTGTTGATTATGCTTGCCTTGTTGATTTTGAGTATTATGTTCCTTTGAATTTGTATGTAGGTTTTAACATGTGTCAAGAACAACATGTAATTGAATTGAATTTTTAAAATTTCATCTTATAATCTCTTTGGTAAATCAAGTCCAATTTCTTTTATAATTTAAGAGACTATACCATTACTTATGTCAATCATTTATATTCTCAATTTTAAAGTTATTTGTTGCCCATAATTTCTCTTGTTTTATATGAGGCTTGTATTCTCTTTGATTTTTCTAAATTTTCTTCAGTCTTTAGAGAATGCATCCTAATTTTAATCGTTCGAAAAGATATAAGAATTCTCAAAAGTGTCTTAAAATATATTTATTTGATTGTCATCATCAAAAATATGTTTGGGTCTTTCTTCTTTTATTAGGAAAATTTTACTCTCTTCCCAATAACTCCCCACATAAACACATTACTCAATCTTTGATGATATTACTAATATTGCTGGTACTGATTATAGGTATTACATATTTTCAAGTAACATGAATTTTCATTAAAGAGTAATTACTGTATTACATTTAGCTTTAAACCCAGATTTATAATATAATCATTTTGATCTTCAATTGCTTCTAATGCTTATTACTAATTTCAACTTCTAGTCAACGCCTTTGCCATGTCCCTTCCTAGATAGTGTTTTGCCATTTGAAGCTAATATCTCTAAATTAGCAGAGCTCAAAACTGGAAAACAAGAAGCAAAAACTCCACAAGTGTGTTTTAAGGTTTAATAAAGGGAAGCTCCACTTCCATGTTCACTTCCCTTGGTTCCTGGATCCTCATGTTATTCCTTGAGAACAGCAGCCCAAATGGTGTTTGTTTCTAAGTATATACTGTAGCCTGTAAGATCAATCTCTCACAATGTTAGGTTGCTACCATCCCATTTGTGCCATAATTTAATCTTTGGGAGACCATTTTGTTAAACTAGTCAGTTGCTTTTGAGTGAAGAAACTTATGGTAATTACTGGTGAATTCCATATACATGAGTCATTGCCACATGTATTTTGCTATGAAATGAGTTCCCTGGCCAGGATCAATGTTGCTTGTATCATGGTAAATAATAAGGCATTCATAAGTGTGTGGATAATAGTGTTTGTAGAAACTTTGTGGTCAAGAAAAAAGTGCATATCCAAAATAAGTGTGTATTCTAATGAGGAACAAATCTCTGCTTCAGCCAAGATAGAAGGAGGACAATGTAAGCAACCTAAGACCAAATGGCCCCCTCATCTCTCTCCGGAGAATCAGGATGACTCTCTCAGAAGTCAGGCTCTAAACCAAAATCTATGTGTGTGCATCTTTCAGGCCCAACCATTGATATTTACAAAGGTTCTGTACTACAGAGCTTTTTGGGGATACTGCCCCTCACACACTGGGCTCGGTAGACAGTCAGCGCATTAATTTTTTGGAGGAAGTTTTAGTCAGGGCATCTGGCTCCCTATGCTCATGTGTGTGTCTGCATTCCTCTTCCAGGGACCAGCACTCAAAGGCCTCCTCATTGGTGAGGTGGGGTGAGGTTTGATGGTCTTGACTGAGGCACTTTCAGCACCAAATTCAAGATTAAAGATACAATAAACTAATCGCATTCTAACATGATCCCATGTATTATATTAGTCAGAGTTCAATCAGAAGCTTGGAAACCATACTGGTTATTTTAACTAAGAGAATTTAACATAGGAAAAGCAGTTAGACACTGGAGGACTAAATAAGCAAAGGAAAACACTGAGCCAACATAAGTTAGTAACTGCAGGAAACAGCAACCAACCCTAAGCCAGGAGAACAAAAGATGAATATTGCTAATACCTGCACCTGCAGAGCTCTGAGGAGATGGCATCTCTGACTGCTGCTAATGCTCCGTTTGCTCAGAGGAGGAATGCCCCCCAAGGGTTGGATTCAGACATTTAAGGAGGACTTTCTAGGTAGCACAATGAGACTGATCTGAGAATCTGGAAAGAAGCTGGGAACTGGAACCAACTCTGCTTTCTGAGGTGAAGAAATGTTTCCTAGAGGTGCTGACAGGAACAATATGGAAACAGAAAGCAGCAAGTTATTTCTCTGTGTTCTGCCTTCCAGTCTCCTCTGGCACCTCCTATTGGTATTCTTGGCCAGGCAGAGCCACTTGGCAAAGAAGACATGTAATTTGCATTGTACCAGCCCCAGAAACACAAAGCAGATTACACAAAGTTGGGTTTAGGGATGAGAAATAAGCTTAACAATTGATTCACCATGTCTTCATTATTTTTAAGCTTTTAATTTTTATTCATCTCTTGGTCAACTGGAGTGAACTGACATAACTTCAGTGCCATGTTTCTTACTTTTTTGTGCATTTGGAATCTGAGAATATTATTCCCTTGCCTTTGTTAATAAATGACAACTTTTTTTTTTTTTTACAAAAGTCCTGTGCTATAATTGTTTTTATGCTCAAAATTTCTTAGATATTACTTCATAATACTCAGGAATTTAATGTTGTAGAGGAGAGTGGATGCTATATTGTTTTGTTATGTTGCAGGTAATCTGTTCTCCTCTTGAGTTATAATTGAATTATTTTTATTCTTAATACACAGAACATTAAGCCCATTCTAGGTATATCTTCATTTGCTTGATTTGGAATACAGTGACCCTGTTTCGATTTGTATCATGGTCTGCCTTTGGCTGGGGGATTTGCTCTCATTTTTTATGGCTGAATAGTGCATCTTTTTCATTTGTTCTAATTTCTTCTTTAGATATAGAATTATCAATATGTTGCCTTTCCAGTTTTGTTCTCAGATATATATTATTTCTTATTATCATATATATTTTTCCTTTCCTTTGATGACTAGGAGAACTATTCAAATATATTCTTTACATCATAGATTTAATTTTCTGCAATATCACTTCTGTTCAGAACTGCTATTACATTTTAATTTCTTGCAATTCTTCCTTATCACATCTTATCTTTCCCTCTCATCCTGTTGCCTTTTAATATTATTCAGGTTTTTCTTTATGAATCCTGTAACTGCTGTTCATAAATGCCATGGCTCCTTGTAATCTATTGCAGATGCTGAATTTTTTTTTTTTTTAAATTCTCTTCTCAATCATTTATTAGATAATTTTTAGAGGTATTTTCTGCATGTAAGTCTTCAAATGCCATTCTCATTATCTCTTTCTTCAGTTCACATTACTGGGATTTCTTTCTTTTAAGATATCTCCTAAAATGGTGTGCTATATTCAAATTCAATGTCTCCTATCAGATATAGTGTGAATTGTTTTATGTCTTATTTTCTTCTTCTGTGGCAAATATCCTTCTTCAAGCTACACCTCAGGAACAAATTTGTGTGCTCAGTTCCCAATCTAACGTTCTTTCCAAGAACTTTCAAATAAATTGTCTTGTGAGATGAAATCTTTTAGTATTCATACTCTCTGGTTTCTGTCATTCTGAAAATAAGGTATACATGAAAACTCAGAATTTCCAACATGCTCTTTTTCAGAGTTATTCATGTTTTCTCTTACATTTTTACAGGTTTACTTATGTTGATTATTCATCTTCAATATCATGTGCTGCTGACAGCACTTCTCACTCTCTTACCCATTGCCACTTCTGCCCAGGCATCTTCATGGCTTTACTATCTCTCTTCCTCTCTCTCTCAGGAAGATGTATAGTCAAAGTGGATACTAATTCTGTTTACTTGCCATGTAAGCAGAACATTTGCCTATTTATCCAGTGAATACATTTTCTGAAAATTTGAATATGGATGTAGGTATACCTGTTTTTTTTTTTTTTTTTTTTTTTTTTTTTTAATGCTTTATTACATGAAGACAGGAGTATCTAATTAGGAGTGAATGATTGTGTTTTTCTCAATCCAGATTCATGTGTGTTTAATACCAGATTCCTGAAAAATTAGAGCTTGAGACAAGGACTATTTAGACTATATCGACCCAGGACAGCTAGAGTGAGGTATAAAAAAGTTAGGTGAAGAAGAATACAAAACTGCAAAGTGATGCATTGCAGCATCAGCTACTGCTTCACACTGAAGTCCCTCCACAGGTCCCTCCGCAGGTATCTCTGCCAGACATTTTGAAAGTATCAGGAGGACTGTATGAGGAAACATTCTTGGAGCAGTGCATGTGATAGAGGAAGAAGGTGGAATTTATTTGCATGCCTTTTCTTGTCTCTTGCTTCCCAGGGGACACAGTTTACTCATGAGTGAGTTACCCCTATCACACTTCCAGGTTGCATCATCTGGATCCTTTGATAGCTGTTCAGGATGCCAAATCCTATGTCCTAAAGTATGTATTTTATTTGGGTCCAGCAGTGGCAGGGAGACCAAAAGTCTAGGTATGTAAGACTGTTCAGCCTGGTTGCAAGGAAGTGGCCTAGAGAGAGGGCCTGCCACTCTCAAGACCAATGACTTGTTGGCTGCTTCAGGTGGAGTCAAAATGGTAGGGAAAAGGGAACATCAAGGCAATCTGGAGTGATTAATACAATTTGCATGATACAGTGTGCCTTATCATTATGAATTTCTGTGGATTATTGCATAAGAGCACCAATCGAATGTTATTGCAAATCTTTTTGTCACTTTTTGGCAACTGAGCTCGTGTTTTTATAGTGGGAGTTTTTTAGTGGGAGTCTAGTGGGAAGTTGACATTGAGTGCTGATGGCCAGATGTGAGAGCAACTTTTGAGATTTGCATGAATGCTTTAGAGATAGTAAGTTTTATCTCTCTACCTACGTTAACATATAATTATCAGTATGCAATTTGTCAAATTATTCTAGCTGATTTATTTTTAATGAAAGGTGAACTCTAATTTATTAGTTGACATTGTTTAATTCCTTGTTCAAATTAAAAAGGATTCATTCTCTGCTGGAATGTCTAATATTTGACACATCACATTTTCTGTTTATATTTTATTTTGAAGGAGTTGGCTGATTTTGATGAAGTAAAGACAGCTAATAAGAGGTATCAAGAGACAAAATATAAAATTATTTTTTGGTCCTACCTGCTTTCTTGAAAAAACGAATCAAAAATTCACATTAACATACCACCTGTGATTATATAAGTCATGCTTTAGAATTCCAGGAACTACATAAACTACAATATGTGCTCTATTAAAATGTTTGAATATATAACAGTAATAAGTTTCTACCATTTGGAGAAATATAAGTCAAAAAATTACATAATTTTTTCTCTTTACTGATTGTATGTCATCTTGCACAAAAATGGCAGTGGAACTAATCTATTAAGAATGGGAAAACTGTTCTGAGTTAGTTTTCTAGTGGCTAGAAAGTGAATTTTATAAATTAAGTTTTATACCATCACACATGTAATCATTTGAAGCATGTACTTATGATCTAAAGAAATTGTAAGTTCTTTTTTTCAATATTCCAACAGAGCAAAACAAACCTATATATGTGGACTTCATCCTCAAACATAAATGGATAAGTTCTTCTCTAGATTTGAGACAGTGGCCAGGCGCAGTGACTCACGCCTGTAATCCTAACACTTTGGAAGTCTGAGGCAGGTGGATCACGAGGTCAGGAGATTGAGACCGTCCTGGCTAACACGATGAAACTCCGTCTGTACTAAAAATACAAAAAATTAGCCAAGTGTAGTGGCACGTGCCTGTAGCCCCAGCTAATCTGGAGGCTGAGGCAGAAGAATTGCTTGAATCCGGGAGGCAGAGGATGCAGTGAGCCAAGATCATGCCATTGCACTCCAGCCTGGGAAACAGAGCCAGACTCTGTCTCAAAAAAAAAAAAAAAAAAAAAAAAGACAGTAAAGATAATTTATTACTTAGAAAGTATGTCTCTTACAGAAAAATATGAAGTAGAAATCTAGTTCTTCCTAGCCAGTTTTAACTTTGTCTTTATTTAGATAGTTGGAGGGGGGAAAGAATGTAAAGGATGGAAGAAAAGTAGAGAGAAAACATGGCCAAGGGGAAGAGGAAAATGAATAGTGAATGGAGAGATAATTGAGAAAGGTACATTAAATTTATTTGTTAGGTGTTGGAAATCAGTATTAAAAATTTAAAACACCCAAACCAGAACATCATTACCAACTTCAAACAAAGAGAATGACTTCAAGGTTTTTAAGGTTTTTTTTTTTTTTAATCAAGATATTCAAAATTCATTTTTTTCAAATAGTCAGTTATTCATGTTTTAATGATCATCAAATTAAGTAACATGCCCTAAGTTCCTGGACAACACCATTTTTTACTAAAAACAAAAACAATTTTTATCAAAGATGTTTATACCTAAGCAATATAAAATCTAGCTAGCAAAGTTCTATTGTGTGAACCTGAGAATATATGAAGTTATTCTGTGCATTTCCTCTCAGAATTTGACTGTACAATGTGACCTTTAGTGAAAGCTGGCATTATATACAGATATTTTGATGTCTCAGTTACATGAAAACATTTCTTAACAAATTGAAATCAGTGACCGGTCTCTACTCATATATATATATATGAGTTTTCATATATAAAATATATGTGTTTTTATATATATGTGTGTGTATGCATGTGTGTGTGTGTGTATGTATACACATTGAACCCGGGAGGCAGAGTTCATATATATATGTGTGTATATATGTATATATGTGTGTATATGTGTGTGTATATGTATATACACACATACATATGTATATATACACACACATATATGCTGTGGTCTAATATTTATACTTATGTATATACACACATATATCTGTAAAATACAAAGTAGAATGTTTTGAGCTAAGGGGAGAACGTGGAGTAGGGGTTACCAAATGATGTTAGAATAGCTTCATTGAAAAGCAGTGTAAACAACTTCATTGAAAAGTAATGCTAGAGGGAAGCAATAAACCCTCTCATTCTGTAATTAAGAATTTTAATAGATAAGATAAAAACAATGACTTCATTTCTCAGATAAGATAAAAACAATAACTTCATTTCTCAAATTTGAATTTTTCTTTAAAAAGTGCTTTAGTTGCACTTCATTTCACATACCATATTTGCCTCCCAGCATCAGCTTTTAGGAAATCTACCAGGACAACTGACATGAAAAATGTATATTCCTACAAAGAAACTTAAAAAAAAAAAAAATGACTTGCTTCACTTTTATTAAAAAAAAATCTAACAGGCTTTTCCAATGTTTTAATATTTCTGCTAGTAGAAAAAGGTTTTCAGTTACTCGACAGATACGCCTTATCTCATACTGCAATTCTCTCAGGCAATGCGTACGCATTCTGTGTCCTTTCACAGTGCAGTTCACTTGGAGACAAAAGCAAGAAGAACTTGTTTCGCTCGAACTATTCCCTTTTAACACGTGCTTTCCAGCTGACTAACGTTATCTTTAAAATTATAACAGTCAAAAGGGCATCAGCCATAACCATCAAAATTGTTATAGGTTTTTTAGCACGATAATGCTCAATGAAGGGACAAGAAATTTGTTATGATTTGTTCATTAATGTTCTAGCATTCATAGTATGGCATATATATAGATAGCCCTATAATTACCTACAAATTAGCTGTATTAAAAGATACCTCAATTTAAAATATCATGTTCAAAAACTACCTCCTATGAAATATTACCACTGGAGAAAAAATTCTTATGTTACCATTCTAAATAAGAATATCTCATTGGCCTTGCTGTTAAAAGAACAATAGAAGACTAATTAGCTCAACTATGTATTAGTCCCAGCGAGGGAACCCCAAAGCCCACAGTAATTTTGACATAGATGTATGCCACATGATACCTTTATTATATGCTAATGATATTTGACCAGGAAACATAATAAAATTTTTTTAAAAATTCAGTTAGAGGCCGGATGCAGTGGCTCACACCTGTAATCCCAGCATTTTGGGAGGCTGAGGCGGGTGGATCATGAGGTCAGGAGTTTGAGACCAGCCTGGCCAACATGATGAAACCCCGTTTATACTGAAAAAAAAACAAAAAATTAGCTGGGCGTGGTGGCAGGCACTTGTAATCCCAGCTACTTGGGAGGCTGAGGCAGGCAAATTGCTTGAACCCAGGAGGTGGAGGTTGCAGTGAGCCGAGATCGCAACACCGCCCTCCAGCCTGGGTGACAGGGCTAGAATCTGTCTCAAAAGAACAATTTTATTATAATTCTAAAAAAAAAAAAACCTTTGTGTTTAGTGTAAGTTCTTTAAACATATTTGCCAATTCAGTTATGTTCTGTACTTGTCTGTTTATAATCAATCTAGTATAGTTTTTAGCTGAAATAACTATTTTATCATCTCTAAATGTCCACTGATAATATGTTGAAGGATATAGAATTGTATACAGTCAGCTAACAAAGGATTTGGGGTTTCATTCATTTTTTGTCTATGATTGTTGCTGTTTTGAATATGGTACATCATACCTTACCTTCTTTTCTGAAGAATTTCATCAGGAGATACGAATGTATTTAATGTATTAGATAGGAGATTTTTTGGTTGTCGGTGATGGGTGGTTTTAAGCAATATCAGGAATATAGCTTGGAAATTTTAAAATTTGCATCTTGGATCACAGCTGTTGAAAATTAGCTGATGACACCCTCTGTTTTTTTCTATTCTGCTACACTGAAATTCTGCGTGATCAGAGTTATTTCTAGTTTGTTTACCTCTGTATCTTTAGCATTCTGCACAGCATCTAGTCTTTGATCAATATTTACCGAATATGTTTATTATTGAATAAAGGAAGAAGCAAATGCTAAAATTCTAGATTGCAAGGAGTGACAAAGCAGATATTCATTTTAAGAAATTTTCCTGGTGTGTCATCTACCTTCCAAAATTAAACATCAAATAAAATTATGTGTTGCTGTTGATGGAAAATGATTATGATTGTGTAAAGCATTTCACTCAGCCTTGGCTTTATTTGGGAATCACCTGGGGAGTTTTAAAAAATACTGTTGTCTGAGTCCCATCCCCAGTGATTTCCTTATAATGGGCGTGGGGTGTGGCCTGGGATTGGGACTTTTCCACTAGAATCTCTCTAATAGTTTCTAGTTTGCAACTAAGATTGAGAACCACTGTTATATATGATGACATAAAGACAACTATGAAGAAGGGACATTTCAGAACACCTAGCTTACAACCTTAATTTATGAAAATACAAAGGAGTCTTATTTTTAAAGCCAATTTTAGATAACACAATAAATCGATTCCATTTCTGGGTGACATACCAGCGCACACATACAGAAATAAATCTTCAAACACCTTATTTTGTTATTTTCCTTTTTTGTAGTTCAAAGAGAAACAAGGTATAAAAACACTAATCAAAAGAGCTAAATTTGCCCTATTCCTTGCATAGTAACAACATATTTATGTATAAAAGTAAAAAGCTTGGGAAGGGGAGAAATGAGTGGAGAGGGGATACTGTTCCTAAACCTACAGTTGTAAATGACCTATTTCCCACAGTATCAAAGAATCAGAAGATGCATACACACTCATGTGCTTTTCTGCTCAGCTATCTGCTTGCTGGCCTGACTCTTCTAACTCTTGGCTTTGATTACTTAACTCCTCCTACCTGTTCATCCAACAACTCTGGAACCAATCTCATCACAAACCTAGAAGAATTTAAGAAGCCTAATCCTATAACTCAGAAGCTCAACCCTTTGCTATTCCAGTCTGATTTGGGGCTCTGGTTCCTGTAAGTGGATTCCTATCTTGTATCCACATGTGTAAGTCCCTGCTGTCAATGACTTTTACCTGATTATGCACCAGTCCTTTCAGCAGGGTTCTTTTCTTTCTTGGTTTCTCCCACTTCTGGGGAACTGGAACCAGGATACTGCTCTTTGTACTCTCCAGAAGGTCCAAGTTTTTTGTTTTGTTTTTTGTTTTTGTTTTAGAAGCAGTATAACTTTGGGGCCAAGATTACCAAGCAGAAGAATTGATAGCCACTTACACAGTGTAACATACAGAACTACAAATAGCTCCCACAAAACATACCCCAAAATATCTGCTGAAGTACCTCTGCTAAAAATGGATGTACTTCTGTTCAAATCAACAAATTCATTGAGTATGCTAGGGCTACTATTATGAAAGCTATGTTTTCCAAATGGAAAACTGGGATGCATCTTGAGAGTAACTAGTACTAGGAGAGGGTATCTGACGCCAACCTCAGTAAATCTAGAGGTAACTAACTATTTTTCCTAAAGTATTCTTTTTGGTCATTCATACACTAGTCCTTAAGGTTTTTTCATGCTCCAAATCCTGGAAGTCTTACTGCATTTTAGTACAGGGAAGAGTGATCTAAGTCCTGATGCCAGAAATGTTTAGAGGAAAAAATAGTTATGGAAAGTGTTCAGGCAAAGGGTAGTAATTCAAACACAGTATTTAATCTTTTAATCTGTAATCTTTCCATTTGTTGGCTGTATGAGAAGGAGGAGAGATATTTTTTTCCACAGAATTATTTTATCATCTGTAAATAATAATTCCTATTTGACAGAGTTGCTATGAGAATCAAATCAGATAATGCACCCAAGACAGTGCCCAGAGAATTAGGTACTAAAATGCAGTTCCTATAATAATAATTAATACTGTTGCTAAGAGTAGAAATTATCTTCCATGCTTCTTCAAAAGTGCATAAAAGTTTGTTTCATCATTTCACAAAGACTCTTAATTTGTGAAGCCTAAAATTCTCTACCAATAGTTAAATAATGGTGGAAATGTAGATTACCACTTTTGCAGCTAACCCCCTCCCAAGATGATGCCTTGTCTAAAAACGTAACAGATCATATTAATTTCTGAAAGAGAAAGGAGAGCTAACAAGATGATATTTCCAACTATTTAAAGCTTTTTTTTTTTTTTTTGAATATTTATATTCCACAGCAGGATTGCTTCAATTCCAACAGCTCTTCATATGCAGCTACCAGGCAGGTTAAGAGTTTAGTGCATTGTTACTATGACATGGTTTTTTGACAAGAGAAATCAGCTATTGTTGGTAAGTGAAAGTTGAAAAGATTGAATTGGTCAAATAAAAGCACTTTCTGCTGGGAATGCAATTGAGAAAGGCAACAGTCAAAACACTGCCAAGGTGATTCACGATCTTGGAATGTTATCTGGATTGGGTCAGAGGAAATGTTCCAATGGTGTCATGGTTTACAGCTCAACTAAAAATTTAGGTTCTGTTAATCTTTTAGATGAAAGTCCACAAGCATGCTCAAAACAGAGTAAAGACCACAAAGTCTTGTTGAATGTTTACCATTTATAAAAGGGAACAGCAAAGCTGCATAATGGTTCTGCTTTAGATTATCTATTGTCAAGGATAAATAAGTGCTATACATATGTTATCATAAAATAGATTTTTCTGCTTTATTTTTGATATACTGAGATTTTTAAAAATTTGTTTCTATTTGGCAATCCCAAGTTCTTACTGAAATTAATTGTTTTGTGATAAATGTGGGTGATTTATTTGGAGCTATAGGAAAGTTATTAATATATAATGTATCTGTAGCATTTAAAGAAACCGGCAAACTCAGCATCTGGTAAGCTCTAGTAAAGCAAGCTAACTGGAGACAGTTTATCAAGTAGCTAAGGTCCTTTGACTATGGAAAAAACTGCTTACTGGGTCCATGCTAAGAGGAAAGGAAACAGGGAGCATGAGAAGATGATTTCTTTATTCAATTATATCAGATTAGTATTATTAATAGATTGCTTATGACTCTTAGAAAATTCAGCTGGAAAATCAAAAAAGCTCCCTCTTAGTGTTTTCTCTCAAGCTACCCTGGAATATTGGAAGTGATCAACACCTGTCATTTATTTACTCATCCAGTAAATTCATCCAATGACAGTCATTCATTTATAGCAGACAGTATATTAAATGGTAAGTAACACACTCCATGAGTGGTGGAAGTCACAAAGAGATCAAATTGAAAACTTATTTGCTAAAGAAGGTTTGTATCATGGCTTAGAACTGTGGCCAAAATTGGCCTTCCTACTCCACTTCCCCAATATTTGACCTTGGCTTCCATCCAATAGGAAAATAGGATTTGCAAAGTGACACCAACCAGACCTGTGACACATGCTTTTCCATGCTTTCCCTCATGGAACTCAGAGAACTGGGATATGGAAAGACAGCCTTCTAGATTTGCTTTGCAAAGGCAGGCCCTTGATCCTGACCCAGATGTGTTTTTTGTGTGTGTGTGAATCCATATAGGGTAGCAGAAGCCAAGCATACACCAGGCAGATAGATCCTAACTAAACTAAACATTTCCGTAAAAGCTGAGACAGGCTTGTTCATCGCTGTGTATCACTCTATTTTCCTTATGGAACAGGAGGGATTAAAAATGTTCTTAGTCAATATTGCCTCCTCCTGGTAAGTGCAGAAGATACTCCCTTTCTTTTCTATGGAAATGTGAGGAGTGAGTTTGTAATCATCTCTCCACAATATTTTTGCTAAGTTTGAATGATGAGCAGGAGTTCATCAAGAACACAACAAAGAAAAAAGCTGATAGATATTATAAGTAGAGAACTAAGGCTTCCAAGATTGCAACCTAGGATGTGAAGAGGCAAGGGGTAGAAGAGAGGAGGAAGATGAGATGGAAGCGTAAGAAGTGACCCTTAGATTCCTGATCCCTTGCTCCAGAAATTCTGATTCAGTGTTCTTAGATAGCGGGGTGTGAGGGTTAATTTCAAGTGCCCACTTGACTGGGTTAAAGAATACCCAAATAGCTGGAAAAGCATTATATCTTGAGGTGCTTTTGACGATGTTTCTTGAAGAGATTAGCACTTATATCAGAGGACCAAAGTAAGAAAGATCAGCTTTCATCAGTGTGAGTGATCATCATTCCATCTGTTGAGGGCCCTCATCAAACAAAAAGGCAGAGGAAAGACGAATTCTCTCTCTATTCAAAGGGACGTGCATCTTCTCCTGCCCTCAGACATCAGAACTCCAGGTTCTCAGGCCTTCAGACTCTGGAGCTTGCATCAGTGGCCCCAGGCTCTCAGGCCCTCGGCCTTAGACTGTGAGCTGTACTTTTGGCTGCCCTGGTTCTCCCAGGCTTTTGGATTCAGACTGAATTAACCTCTGGCTTTTCCGGTTCTTCAGCTTGCAGACAGCATATGGTGGGGAGTCTCAGCCTCCATAATCATGTGAGTCAATTCCCATAATAAATCCCTTCATGCCTATATATATCCAGTTGGGCCTATTTCTCTGAAGAACCCTGATGAATACATAGGACCATGGAAATTTAATTGTTTGTTTGGTTTTTAAACAGCGATCAACTAATTCTAAAATAGGTAACCCCCAGGTTGAGAATCTCTCTTCTAGGTTGTGAAGGGATTTTAAAGAATTTAAACCAAAGATTAAAGTGGGAGAGAAAACAAGGGTAAATATCAAAGAGAAAGGTTCTGTCTAGAGTGACTGAGCAGATGGTGGGGCTATTAACATAGACTAGACACATATCTTCAGAAAACTTTACATTCTAAAATAAAATATTCAGTTTAAGTTTAAAGTTATCTACTCACTCCTGGATGAAGTCAGAGTTCAGTTATGTTGTAATTTATAAACACTAAGATGAGTAGATAGTTAATTTACCCAGGCTCATTAATTTGTTGAAGAAAAGTATATCGAACCAGGCAGTGTGAGGAGTCCCTATTCTGACCTTTGACATAAGAAACTGAAGATAAAATTTGGCCTTTCTGTCAAGTGGGGTCATCTGTGCTACTCTTGGTCTTTGGGCTAACAAGTCTACAGATAACCAACAGTTACTCAGCCAGTTTCTCATGGGAGTGAGTATATGTCATGCTCATCCTGTTTCTAACAGGACGTTATCATACCCATCACTGCTTCACCAAAGTTCCAGAACCAAATGCTGGTCTAGCTGAAGAATATGAAGTTCTTCTATAGCAGGGTAGAGCAAAATTAACCAGAGTGGTCACGTGTGGGAGTTATTTTTGGCCTCTCTGGCTAATGACTAGGGCCTTCTAGAAAAGGCTGACATACCCTCTCCTGGCTCCCTCCCTCCTCACTGTTGGCCTCAATCCTTTACATAGTCTCCTCTTTACCTTACCCCCAAATTTAGTGTCAGATTGCCTTTTCTTCCCTGCAATTGAAGGCTGCAGCAAGTCCCTATCCCAACCCTTGAGAAATTCAAGCTCTGACTAGAAGCTCTGAGAGGGTCTCCTGAAATACAGAGTTGACTACTGAGCAGTGGGAGAGTGGGTACTCCTTCAAATTCACTTTCTCTACCAGTAAAATTTCTTACTAGGTACATAGGAAACAAGCAAGACCAACACATGTAGTTGTGTAAGTTGGAAAGGCTGTGCTCTGCACAAATGCCCAAGTGAAGGCACACACTGAGGCTGAACTCCAGCCCACACTTTGTTTCCCTAGCCATGTGTCCTGACATAAGGTTGCATCTACCTAGAGAGATCTCTTTTGCTTCTTGACTCAAAAATCCATCTGGCCCAGAAATGGCCCTAGAGCAAGTCTCATCAAGATTAGCCTTTATTTACTGTAAAAGGCTTGACTCATTCCACACCCTACCCTGCACTAAAACGGTTGTATCAACTGTAAATTGCTTTCCTCTAGTCTTCAGCATCAATTTCTGTTAGATACAATAATTGACAAGAGCAATTTGTTATCTTCTGCTCCAAATAAGTAAAACATGCTTCTATTGCTATAGGAGTGTTTTATCTAGCAAGTCAGAAAACATGTACACAAATAACTAATCAAAACAGTGACATATAAAAAGCACAAAGTCTTTCATGAGTTAGGAAAGTTTCTTCTAACAGAGGAAGTATTCCAGGAAACAGTGACATTTAAGCAGCCATTGAGAGGTGGACAGAATTTTAACAGCAGATGGGACAGCATTGTGTGCAGAACAAACTCAGCCCAAAGGCAAGATTGTCAACAAGCATGGAGACGTAGGGAAACTGTAGTACTTTCAGGGAGGCTGCAAATCACTCAAGAATGAGTGAAAGAAAGGGGAAATGTTACTACAGTGATCAAAAGAGAAGGTCCAGAGGACTGCACACAATTTCGCCCTGTGATTTGAAACCATGTAGCCCAGAACTGCCTGCATGACTACTTTGACTTCTTCTACCAGAAGAGCTTCACTTTATCTGTTATACATACCGGTGTTAGAAGCCAAAAAGACAAAAAAAAAAAAAAAAAAAAAAAAAAGGTGAAATCCACTTGTCTGATATGACTTCATCTTTCAGATGGAGATACAGGAAAAGATACAAGAGTCCTAGCCAGCATCACATAACTAGTTAATAGCAGGCCAGGACAAGAACTCAAGACTTTAAGTATTTTTGCTTCCCAGCTACTTATACTAGAATACTAATATTCTCTGGTACATAGGACAATGTACTAGAAAATAGGTTGAGCTAAAAAGAGTTTACATGGAACATTTCCTGGAGCATGGATTTACTTTGATGGGAGACAAGTAAAAGTATTTTTTCTATTAAAATAAAATGCACAATTGTTTAAGATAAAAGTATTATTGGTTATATTAGATATTCTAGATTCTTGGGATATATTATGATTATTGCTGGCAATAGAAGTATTTGGATGGAACATTTTATGAGGCACTTTGTTATAAGCCTGGGAAAATAGTTGGTTGCCAAATTATGGAGGGCCTCAAGGGTTGAATGCAGTTTACATAACATGACATTTCTAAAACTCTGAAATGAAATTACAGGATCTAATTTGTTTTAATTGCCTTGCTTAAATGTCCCTGTTGCTTATTTCTTTTATGTAAGGTATGAGCATTGCCTTTGCCTTTGTTGCTACTATTGTTGACCTGGAGCCAAATAATTTCGTTACCTGGTTTTGTTTTTCCTTTTTCCCATTCTTTTTGTTTTTCCTGATTTATAGATTCTTTGAACTTCTTCTGGATTTGAGGTGAGACCCAAGCTTAAGAGTAGTACAATTCCTCCAAAGATATTTTTCTGCTGAGTATAAGAAACTAAAAAAAAAAAAAAAAAAAAAAAAAAAAAATCTGATGACTAAGGGAGACACTCCTTTTAAAAAAGCCTTTTTAAGATTCCAGCTCCTGTGTTAGGGGAGGTTTGTAAAGTCAAAAGTTCCTGAGAATAGATGACCCTGATTTGCCTTGGAAGGTTTGATCATGGAAGATACTGTGGCTGCAATTGCACTGTCCAGCATCGTGTGCACACTTTGGAATTTAAATTTAGAGATCATTTAGTCTCTGCAACTATGTCTGGGGAAACTTCCAAATCAATAGTCTGCTTTCTTTCAAAGGCTAGACAAGAATTTGCAAAATATCATCCAGTTTTCTCTGTATAGGTTGAATAAGGTAAAAATGCACACTAGCTCAAAGAAGCCAAACACAATTCAAAGCTGCCCTAATTACAGTGAAGCCGCCCCTTAGCCTCCTGGATGATGTGTCATCTATTTTCTCAGGAAACAAGGATCAAGAAACTCCATCTGGATTGAAACTGGTTTTTCTGGATTTTTTTTAAACGTTTATATCATTTTAATATATCACTCTAAAATATTAGCTCAGACTCTCAAAAGGACAAAGTAGCTTTTATGGTTAATTTGATGTTTACTTCAAAAGTAATATTATTATATGATTAAAAAATATAAAAACTTACTGCATACAATCAGTTTCTGACATTTTTACTGTCTAAAAAGTTTAAAATTTGTGAGAGCTCATACAAATGCAATTCAAAAGTAGTAATTAGAATGCCAAAATCTAAGAGTTCTTTCACTCCCATAAATTGTTTCTTAAAAGGTAGAATTTAACAACAGCTTCATGTAGGATGTTCTGTTGCATTGCTAAGGATAACTTTAATCAATAAATATATTTTCTAACTTACTGGAATATCCTAAGTTCCTGTTTCTCTTACTTTTCAAATGTCATATATTTTGTGGTATTTTCTTATTAATGCTATTGTTTAAAAATGAGTCCCAGAGAGTCCTGATCTCAGCAAATATCTTGGTGAATATACCTTTGCTTTGGGGCAAATACAACTTAATATTCATAACTCTTAGAATTGCAGAAGCGGAAAGTGAAAAGAATCACTGTGATTCCCAAGCTTTAGGTATTGGGGCTAAATAGCTGATGTGAACAACTTATCAGGGGATTGACAACATTATTAAAGTATCATGTAAAAGCCACGATTACTCTGAGTTTCAAAAATCCAGGGAAAGGAAAACTCTAGTACTAGTTGACATTTCAATAAAATATGGCTAAGAAGAAAATGCCTTGTATCAAGAGATCCTCAATGGACTAGTTTTGAGCAAAACAATAAAGCAGACACAAAGCAGTAAAATGAAAGTGTATTCCAGAGATGACACTTGCAATCTGAAAATCAATTAAGGCAATTTTGGAACAACATGGAATTAAATAATTTTGTGAGAAGTTTAAATGAGAAGCAAGTAAATGAGGTACCTGTGTGCAGTAGCACTTCTGCTCATGAAATGTTACTGCTGTCTCCCCACGGTGTTCACCAAAGTCATTCCAGACACTAATGAATTTTTGAAGTTAGTTTTTCTGCTCCATGAAATTAATGTTATACAGTATATATCACAGTGGATAGCATAACTAAGAACTGTAAGGAATTCTTAGATTTTTAGGGATGTGGGTAAATTGTTTTCTGGAGAAGCCCAAAATTAGCTCTTTACTTTTAAGAGAGACTATTTCATTGAAAATCAAGAAATATGAAAGGATATCGCATATATGTATTTCTGTCTCTGTTCATCTATTTTAATCTTTCTTTAATATTTCAAACAATGGTTGTGTGCCATTTATATTCCTATAATGTATCATTTGTAAATTTATAAATTGAGGACGAGACAAACAAAAAGATTACACCGAAAAATAGAAAACTGGGATGAGTTTAACAGTATTGAGAGGAAGAAGTAACTTTACAATTTCTAAGAATATTTTGAATATTGCATATTCCACCCTAATTTGGAGAAATTTAGACTGAGAGTGAATAGGCAGACTTAACCTCCGTCTCTAAAGTGAAATTCAGAGGAAAATATTAAAATGTTCTAGATAAAAGAGAAGTAGATAAAAGAGAATTCGATCATATTCTATATGAGCACTGAAAACATCTAACAGAGTTACTGATGTAAAGCACGCAAAAAAAAAAAAAAAAAAAACACCTAGAAATAAATGGCATAGCAACTATAAAAACATTATATATGGAAAAAAAGATAGAAAGAAAGAAGCAAATAAATATATTCTGGAAGGAAATAATCTAAGATGAGAGGATAATTCCTCATGAAGACTTTATTCTCCCTTCTATAGGAGATTATAAGAACATAATTTTATAAAAGAAGGGCATTAAGAAAATGATAAATGGGAGCTAAATTCTAGAACAAAGGAAGCAACTTAGGTAGCAAAAGTCACTACCACAGAATTAATAAATAAGTTAGACAAAGTTATGTCCAACAAGAAAAAATAGACACAATAAAATATCAAACTACTAAGGAAAAGAGTATAATTATGGTGACTCTACACAGGAAAAAAATATTGAGATTAGTGTGATTAAAAGACAATATAGGTAGAAACAGCAGATAAAAAATATAAATCCAACAAAATAAAAATTTGTGTCTCTAAAATAAGTAAGTCAACTAAGGTGACAGAAAAAGGCTTCCAAGAAAAATCAAGCAAAATAAGGAAGAATTTAATTACAGATCATCCAAAAGATTCCTTACAGTCTAGGAAAATTTTCTACAGCAATCTAAACTAAGAAAGTCCAGATGAAGTTTTAAACTTTGGAGGTAAAGAAATAATTCTTTATCCAGAAAAAATATGTGTGTGTGTGTGTGTGTGTGTGTGTGTGTGTGTGTGTGTGTGCATGCACTTGTATATGTGTATATAAATAATGCGAGGTGAAATGTCAGACTGGTCTTAGACTTCTACTAAATCCAATGTCAAAAGAAATCAGAAGATAGGGCAACAAATGTTAGCAACCCTCAATGGTGTCTCAGTATCTTTTGTGTTGCTATAACAGAATAACACAAGCTGGGTAATTTATAAAGAAAAGAAATATTTCTTACGGTTCTGGAAGCTTAGAAGTTCAAGGTTGAGAGGCCCACATCTGGCAAGGGGCTTCTTGCTGTGTCATCCCATGGCAGAAGGCAGAAAGGCAAGGGAGCATGAGAGTGAGCCAACAAGAGAGGGCCAAATTCCCCTTTATAACGGGCCACTTCCTTGATACCAACATCGACCCATTCAGAAGGGCAGAGTCCCTGGTGACCTAATCACCTCTTAATGGTCCCACCTCTTACTACCATCACAATGGCAATTAAATTTCAACATAAGTTTTGAAGGGGACATGCAAACCACAGCAATTAGGAAAGACTGTAACTAAAGATTATTATGCCCAACTGAGGTTGTCAAACAAACATAAGGGCAATAGGAAGACATTTTATAAACAAAAACAGCAACAATCAAAAAAATAGGGAATATACAAGTCTTGAACCCTTTCTGTAACAATGGAAAGAAATCACTTGATGTCAAAAATCCAACCAAAGATGCTTGATTGGAGATGCTGGAGTAAAAGATGAAAGCCATTTGTCAACACACAAAGACAGTGAAGCAAATACTACAAAGCAGTAAAGAAAGTATGAATGAAAATGTACACGCAGCCAAACGATCGTTCAAGAATAAAGGAAACCGGAAGACATTCTCATTCATGAAGGAAATGAAACAGGTATGCACCTTCTGGAGAAAAAAAAAAAAAAAAAAAATAGAGCAGGCAAAACAAACAAAAAACCTACTTAGTGCTACAAAAAAAACTACTTTGTCCCAAGAGATGACTTTTACTAAAGTGCAGGACTGAAAAACAATGAAACAATGGTAAAAGAACTGACAGCAAGTTTTGAATCCACTAAAATAAAAACAAAGAGCTGAAAATGTAGAAATCAGAGAAAATTAATATCATTAACTTGTATAATGTATATATAACAATATGGCTTAAAAATTTGGAAAAAGTTGATGTTCTGTAAATAGCTGTTTAGCCAATCTGACAAATGACTTTAATTTATAAAACAGGAATTTCCACCTACCACCATGCCTCCAAAATATTTTCCTTTGTGTAAGCACCAAAACTGCACAGTTCAAGATAGGTAGCTTTTAGTTCTTTGGGAAGTTGGATCAGGAGAGGAAATATGGGAACATCTTTGTGTGCTTATTTCTCATCTTTCAGCAGAATCCACTCCATAAGAGAAAAAAAAATTGCGACATGTTTTAAAATTTTACTTTATACTCTCGGTATTTTTCATCATATTTTTCTTAATCTCAGACAGATGATTTGGAAGTTATATCACAAGTTGTAATAAATTTGTATCTAGAGCTCAGAAATTCCCTAAGTTCCACTTCAGTTTTTAAATTCTGTTAAAGGCAATCAAAATTATAAATAATATTTTTAATTTAAAAAACATACTACTGCTATGACATCTTTTATCTGTCTATTCTTCTGCATACAAATATGCATTATTTTGAGTGATGATCCAGTTTTTTGTTGTTGTTCTTTGTTTTTTGAGACGGAGTCTTGCTCTGTCCGCTAGGCTGGGAGTGCAATGGCGCCATCTCGGCTCACTGCAACCTCTCCCTCCTGGGTTCACACAATTCTCCTGCCTCAGCCTCCCGGGAAGCTGAGACTACAGGCACATGCCACCATGTCTGGCTAATTTTTTGTATTTTTAGTACAGACGTGGTTTCACCGTATTAGCCAAGATGGTCTCAATCTCTTGACCACGTGATCCACCCATCTTGGCCTCCCAAAGCCCTGGGATTACAGGTGTGAGCCACCACGTCCGGCCCTGATGATCCAGTTTTATTAACAATGATTACTTCAGATATTTTGGTGGTTTGTTAATTTTGGTTGCTTTTTAAATTTGTACTTTTTTCTGTTTTGAATGCATAATTTATCATTGAAATACACCATTTAAAAAGTAATTTTGAAACAGGAAAATGAAAAACAATTGAAATTTTAAAATGCAATGTTATGGGTAGATAACATTATAATTGATTCTATTATGTAAGGGACCATTGTTTCTTAATCTATAAAATAATTTTACTTAAATTTTATTTAAATTCTATTTCTTCATACAAAATCTTCAATGAGACTTTTATGTTTCACATATGTTTCAACCCATATCTAGGATTTTAATATCTTAATCAAGAATAATATTTTATTGGAATCAGAGGTATGACACTTAAAAGTCTACCAGACATTAATTTCATTTGCCTGATACCAAATTCTGGATCCCTTCCTTACATCTTATACAAAAATTAACTCAAGATGAATTAAAGACTTGAACTTAAGACCTAAACCCATAAAAACCCTAGAAGAAAACCTCGGCAGTACCATTCAGGACATGGGCATGGGCAAAGACTTCATGACTAAAACACCAAAACAATGGCAACAAAAGACAAAATTGAGAAATGGGATCTAATTAAACTAAAGAGCTTCTGCTCAGCAAAAGAAACTATCATCAGAGTGAACAGGCAACCTACAGAACGGGAGAAATTTTTGTAATCTATCTGTCTGACAAAGGGCTAATATCCAAAATCTACGAGGAACTTAAACAAATGTAAAAGAAAAGCAACCCCATCAAAAAGTGGGACAAAGGATATGAATAGACACTTCTCAAAAAAAGACATTTATGTGGCCAACGGATGTATGAAAAAAAGCTCATCATCACTGGTCATTAGAGAAATGCAAGTCAAAACTACAGTGAGATACCATTTCATGCCAGTTAGAATGCCAACGATTAAAATGTCAGGAAACAATGGATGCTGGAGATGATGTAGAGAAATAGGAATAATTTTACACTGTTGGTGGAAGTGTAAATTAGTTCAACCATTGTGGAAGACAGTGTGGTGATTTCTCAAGGACCTAGAACCAGAAATACCATTTGACACAGCAATCCCATTACTGGGTATATACCCAAAAGATTATATATCATTCCACTATAAAGACACATGCACATGTATGTTTATTGTGACACTATTCACAATAGCAAAAACTTGAAACCAACCCAAATGCCCATCAATGTTAGACTGGATAAAGAAAATGTGGCACATATACACCATGGAATACTATGCAGCCATAAAAAAGGATGAGTTCATGTCCTTTTCAGGGACTTAGATGAAGCTGGAAGCCATCATTCTCAGCAAAGTAACACAGGAACAGAAAACCAAACACCACGTGGTCTCACTTGTCAGTAGGAGTTGAACAATGAGAACACATGGACACAGGGAGGGGAACATCACACACTGGAGCCTGTAGGGGGGTGGGGGGCTTGTGTAGGTATAGCACTAGGAGAAATACCTAATGTAGATGACGAGTTGGTGGGTGCAGCAAACCACCATGGCATGTGTATACCAGTGTAACAAACCTGCACATTCTGCACATGTATCCCAGAACTTAAAGCATAATTTTTAAAAGTACAATTATGTTTTAAAAAAGTTAACATTTATCAGAATTTACACACACACATAGACCATACCTGGTGCTATTCGAAGTTGAGGTAAGTGTAAACAAATGTAAAGATACAGATACAGTATTAAATAACAACTGCATAAAATTTTGTAAAAATGTATTCCAAATTTATTCTTCTAATTTCAGATTATTTCCTGTTGATCTGAAATTTCTTGTTTTCAGCCTAGTATTTGAAAAATTAACGAATTTTATGTTTCTAATGTAAAAACAGTATCTTCTTTTTTAAAAGGTAAGACCCATCCAGGATGAAGACGTTCTTGGCAAATAAGCTATGCTTTGGGGAATTCCTGAAGTTCCTCATAATTGCTCTACATATGTTAGGCTCCTAAGCATTCCTCAAACCTTTGCACAGTCTACCCCATACCAATTATCATGTGTAAAACTGCAGTTAGATGCCTAGCATAAGTTGCAATCTGTACATAATACAGTAAGTTTAGTAGACAGGGCGTGGACTGTGGAGGCAAACTGCTTGTGTTTGAATCCCAGCTCCTTTAGTCACCAGCTGTGTCACCTTGGGCAAGTTATTATACATCACTTCTCTGTGCCTCAGTGTTCTCATCTCTATAATGAGGATGATAACAATGTGTGGCTTATAACGTTGTTGTGAAGATTAAATGGGTTGAAATAAATCAAACCCTTAGGTATGACCTGGCACATAGTAAGCATGATGTGTTAGTTTTTAATCTTTATCATGGTAATAAGTATTAAACTATAACTTATTTATTCTTTTAAAATCTAAGAGAAAATATGCCAAATATAAGTATTAGAAATACCATGTGTTAACCTGAAAATCAAGTTAGAGACTCAAAACATAGCCTCTGTAACGATAGGATACAATTTAATAGACTAGACATACTGTTTGGATTGCTCAGGGCAAACTGAGATTGCCCAGGAAAATCTAAGTTTCTGCTTATTGTCCTGGCATATTTTTAATATATTTCTTTCACTGTTAAAAGAAAGCCAGTTTAGATGATGTGATATGATTGTGCTATAATTTAAAGGACAGAACTGTGCCACTTGGATGGACTTGGTTAAGGTTAGAACCTAATCATAGTTTTTAATTAATGTTACCTATGAGAAATTAAAATAAAATGTTTCTTTTAGTCTTCAATTAAATATTTGTTAGCAATTAGTAGTTCATTCATTTGTTCATTCAATAAATATTATGGAGTCCCTATTTTGAGGATAAACCTGTGAATAAAACAGACAAGCTCTCTGCTGATGAAGCTTACTTTTTTGTGAAGAACATAGATAACTAAAAAGTAAACAAGTATCTAGAATAACATATGACACAGAGTAGACATACAATAAGTACTATTAATTCTTTATTTTTAAAATATACAAGATGTGATTAATTTTGGTAAATATTCTGAAGAAAATAAAATGAGAAAAAGGCAAAATTTGAATGTTATGCAAAGAACAGGACTGTCAAAAAATGGCCCTCGGTATTTAATCTGGAGTGCCTGGTTTTGGACAAGGTAGCTGGGATCAGCCCCACTCCCTTGCTCCCAGCCCTTCTTCTAATAGCTGGTCTGCTTCTGAACTCAGCTTCACGAGTCCAGTGTCTTCCTCTACCTGGGTCCCAGCATCTTTATATGCTGTCACTGGAAGTTCACAGACAATTCCTATTCCTACTTGGACTCTCAAATCCAGATTCTCTGGTGCCCAGACAGTCTGGTCTTCTTTATTAATGAAATCACTCTAATGTCTAACCCATTAAAAGGGAGAGAAATGAGAGGACAGGGTTTTTCCACTTGAGTATGGAACCACACTGCATTTACAGCAGAGCTCCTTGGCCCAGTAGCTCTCTCTCTTACTCTAGATGATGGAAGATGCCTTCTCTCTTGAAGATGTTGACCTCAAAGTTTTTGCATTTCATTCTAAAAATAGTAAGTAACCATAGGAAAGTTTAAAACTAGAAAGTGATGTGATTTGATTTGATTTTTAAAAATTATTTTGATGGTCATGTAGATAATGGATTGGAGAGGAACAAGAATGAATTTAGGAAGTGACTGTCACTTTCTTAAAATAAACTATGTGGCTTTGACCAGTACGATGGTAGTGAAAACTGGAAGAAGTGAAACAATTTGAGATCTATTTTTCAAGGTTTGGAGATTATTTAAGTGTCAGAGGTGGGAAGATGAGCCAAAATTACTTCTTTCTTTTATTGAGCCACTGGATGGATTGGGTAATATTATGTGAAGGGAACAGATTAAATCAATAGCTCTCTTTTAGATATATTATGTTTGAGATGCCTATTACCCATTCAAGTGAAGATACTATACAATGTGGATGGAAACATAAAACTGAGGTTTTTGAGGAAAGTCAGGTTAAAATGTAAATTTGACACTCATCGGCATATAAATTATATTTTAAAAGCCATGCGACTGCATATAATCACCTGGGGAGAAAGCAAATAAAGAAATAAAAGGAGCCAGGATGGGCCCTAAGACACATCAACATTTAGGGTTTAGTTAGAGAAGGAACAAGCAGAAAAAAGAAAAACTAGGAAAACCTGAAGAGTGATCATCAAGAAAGTCAAGAGTGGCGACTATTTCAAAGATAAGGGATGAGACAACTGTACTGAAATCTTCTTCTAGGTCCAGTAATATGAGCACTCAGGAGTGTACATTGAATTTGGCAATATAGACACATTGATAAATTGACAAGAACAGTTTAAAGGAAAGGCTGGAAATTGACTAGGAAGTTGATTATCCTTAGTGGCGTTAGGAGTGTTGAAGTATAGACAATTCATTCATTAGGTTTTGCCTTCAAGGACAGCAGGGGAATTAGGTAGTTTTTAGAAGAAAAAGTGGGCTCATTGAAAGCTTGCTTGTAAATAGAAGATACCAGAGCATGAGTGTAAGCTAAAATAAGTAAACAGTGGAGAGCATGTGATTGATGATATAGGGAAGACTAAAGGACCAATCTTTACAGGAAGGTGCAAGATGATGATGCAGAGAACATTTGAAGAAATTTTCCTTTGAGAGTCAGTTATTTTTTTATTTGTTTTTTATTCTTTGCTATTCTTAATTTTTTTGAGCACATGAAAGATATATATATTTATGGAGCACATGAGATATTTTTATTCAGGCATACAATGCACAATAATCACATCAGGCTGGGCACGGTGGCTCACGCCTGTAATCCCAACACTTTGGGAAGCCAAGGCAGGAGGACCACTTGAGCCCAGGAGTTCAAGATCAGCCTGGGTAACATAGTGAGGTCCTGCCTCTATAAAAAAAAAACTACAAAATTAGCCAGACACAGTGTTGCATACCTGTGGTCCTAGTCTACTTGAGAGGCCGAGGCGGGAGGATTACTAGGGCCAAGGAGGTCATGGCTGTAGTGAGCTGTGATTATGCCAGTGCACTCCAGCCAGGGAGACAGAACTAGAACCTGTCACAAAAAAAAAAAAAAAAAAAAAAAAAGAAAGAAAAAAAGAAAGAAAAGAAAAAAAGAATAATTAGGGTAAATAGAATGTCTATAATCTCAAGCATTTATCATTTCTTTGTGTCACAAACATTCCAGTTATGCTTTTTAGTTATTTTTAAGTGTACAATATGTTATCATTGACTATAACCACCCTATTGTGTTATCAAATACTATATCTTATTCATTCTGGGTAACTATATCTTTGTAACCATTAACCATCCTCACTACCCCCAACACCACTCACTACCCTTCCCAGCCTCCAATAACCATCATTCTACCCTGGATGCTGGATCCTATGGTAGTTCCATTTTTAGTTTTTTGAGGTACCTCCAAACTGTTCTCCATAGTGATTGTAGTAATTTACATTCCTACCAACAGTGTATGAGAGGGCTCCCTTTTCTCCACATCTCCACCAGCATTTGTTATTGCCTGCCTTTTGGATAAAAGCCACTTTAACTGGAGTGAGATGATAGTTCATTGTAGTTTTGATTTGCATTTCTGTGATGATTAGTGATATTGAGCACCTTTTCATATACCTGTTTGCCATTTGTATGTCTTTTTTGAAAAATGTCTCTTCAAATATTTTGCCCATTTTTAAATCAGACTATTAGACTTTTTCCTATAGAGTTGTTTGATCTTCTTATATATTCTGTTTACTAGTACATTGTCAGAAGGGTAGTTTGCAGATATTTTCTCCCATTCTGTGGGTTGCGTTTTTATTTTACTGATTGTTTTTTGTTTTGCTGTCAAGAAGCTGTCTAACTTGATGTGATCCCATTCGTCCATTTTTGCTTTGGTTGCCTGTGCTTTCAGGGTATTACTCAAAAAATAATTGCCCAGACCACACAGTTAATCTTTTTGGAAAAAAAAAAATTGCTGAAGGGAAGTCAGAGATGATGGATACCAGTGCAGAAAAATTTGTATTACTGGAAGCATTCCCTTCTGAGAGTTTGTCATTTCTTGGTGAAGTTATGGAATATTGGAGTTGGGTGAGGTTTGAAAGGGAGGAGAAGGTATGGCATAGGGTTGTAGACAGAATTCTAAGAATGACACCCCCCAAGCTCCCCATGTCCGCCCCCAACCAACCCTCTCCCATGTACAGTCACTTCACCTTAGAGTAAGGCAGTCACTTCACCTTAGAGTAAGGCTGAAACATATACATATGATGAAATGTCATTCATGTGATTATGGTATGATATATGTCCAACTGGAGATTATTTGAGTTGGCCTAATCTAATCATAGAGGCCCTTTCAAAGCCGTTTTCTCAGGGTGGTGAACAGAAGAGGAAGTCAGAGATTTGAAGCATGAGGGAGATTCTATGCATTGTTGCTGACTTTGAAGATACAAGGAACTAGGGTCCAAGGAACAAGGGAAACCTGTAGGAGCTGGCAGTGGCTCCCAGTTGACAGTCAGTCAGGAAATAGGGATCTCAGTTCTACAACCACGAAGAATTTTATTTAACCACAACCTGAATGATCTTGCAATATATCCTTCCCTTGAGCTTCCAGATAAGAGCCTGCCCTGTCCATCATCTAGATTTCAGCCTTGAGAGACCCTAAGCAAAGAATCCAACCTATCTTATTCAGGCTTCTGACTTAGAGAATTATGAGATGGTAAATTGGTATTGTTTTAAGCCAGGACATTTGTGGTAATCTGTCATGCAGCAATAGAATACTAATAGAAATGGTTATTCTGGGATTAAGGAAGTTAACATGCTAGAAAGGTAGTAGAATTTTAATATTGTTCAGTGTCCAGTAGGGATATGTGGTCAATAATATAAAGTAAAACCAGACATTCTATATGTGATATGATTTTTGTATCATCTGGTATTCATCACTTCTGACTCTCTTCAGCTTCAGGCATAGAGATGTAGGATATTTGGGTTAAATCAGAATTATGATTTTGACAGTTAAGTATGAAAAAAGACAAGAACAAGCATTTTGCAAGGGAGAGTTTATAATAATGTACAATGGGACCCAGGTGGGGAGAAATTTAAGATAGGCATACTGGATGGTAAGAAAGTGAGTTATAGTGATCTCAGTGAAGCACAAAAAACATGACAGAGGAAGAGCTGGCGGGAGATGCTGATTGCCAGTGGCGTGTTTGGAGTCCATGTTGGTGATTTCAAGATCCAGGGGGTGATCATGGGAGTACAAGGAAAATGTTGTTAGGGGTGAAAAAGTGGAGGAACTGGCAAGATAGGAAAGTGATGGTTCAGCCTTATGGATAACAAATTACCAAGAATGAAAACGCAACTAAGAGGAGGACAGAGAGACCAAATTCTCTAATAAATAGGAGAATCAACCAGATAGGTCATAAGTTGATAGCACCAAGGAGGGACAGTAAGTATAATATCTTGATGGAAAAAGTTTTAGTTTTTCAAAAAGGAAAAAAGATAAATGTCTTGGAGGCAACAGGAGAGAGTAAGAACACTAACCTCCTGGTCCTAAAATACACAAAGGTTGAGAGAAAAAGTAATCTTTACTCCAGAGTACTACAGGAAGACCAGTACTCTTAACAGGTGGCCAGGTTTCGCTCACAGTAAGATGGTGAAGGAAACTTTCAGTGAAGACATTGAGTATATAATAGAGTTGACTGATCCCAGGTCTTGGATCTCAAAGGATATAGAGAAAGAGTTTGGGATGAGAGGTTCAGGTGGAGACTTAGTGGTCATGGTAGTAGATATATGGGGCTAAGTCTTAGAGACAGCGGGTGACCTGAAGGCTTAGACTTCTGTAAGTAATGGTAGTAATATGAGGCAAGCTGGAGTCAGTGCTGATTATCTCTTACAAGGAGAAAAGTAACAAGTTCAAGCTGTCTTCTCAAATACTTAATGTGGCTGTTTAGGCAGCTATTTCTCTTCCTGGGCACTCTCATTGCTATGAAGGCTTGGTGGGGAATACTGACCCAGAGTGACCCCTGTACCGTCCTCTAGTTCACCATTCAGTAGTAGTAATGATCTCATAGAAGCGTAAATGGGAAACTCTTTTTGTAATATTGGCATCAACGAAATTGTGTTATATGAATGGGAATGTAAATACAAATGGTGGAAATATTCATAGCTGGTCCCTAGATTCAGGATCACGCAGTGCCAACTTGGCCACTGCGATTCACCTTTCTAACAGGGATTGTGATACAGGACTTCCAAAGGAGGGACTGGGATCTGGGTCATGGTTTCTATTTATTTCAGTATTTCTTTAGTCCTCACTTATTTAATTCTAGCTTTTCTAGTTCCATTTACACATACTTAGCCTAATTTGTAAATAAAAATTGTATATATTTAAGATGTACAAAATGATGTTTGATATTCATATACATAATAAAACAATTACTACAGTCAAGCTAATTTACATATCCATTTCCTCACATAGTTGCTACTTTTTAAATTTTTTGTATGATGGCAACACCTAAAATTTACTCTTTTAGAAAATTTCCAGTACATAATACAGTATTATTAACTCTAGTTCTCATGCTGTACATTAATCTCTAGACTTATTATCCTACGTAACTGTAACTTTGTACCTTTGACATACTTTTCCCCAACTTGCACTTCACCCTCCCTCCTGCCCTTGGCAACCACTGTTCTCTCTGTTTCTGTGTATTTAATTTTTTAGATCCCACATGTAAGTCATATCTTAAGGTATTTTTCTTTCTGTGTCTGATTTATTTCACTTAACCTAACTTTTAAAATAATCCTTTGGTCTTTAAGTTCTTAGCCATTTGACCAGCAACTTTCTCTTCTTTGCAGGCAATGGTAGGTAACTCAGCTCTAGAAAAAGATTGACTCTGAACGGGAGAGACATGTGGGCCTCAACTTTTTGAATGTTTTCTTCTGCTTCATTTAAGGCAAGCTGTATAGATAGATGATGGATGGATGGATGGATGGATAGATAGATAGATAGATAGATAGAGTATACTTATTATACATATATAAATATACATATTTAAATTTTTTACATCTTAATTATAATTCAATATGACAATTATTTGAATTTAAGACCATATTGTTAAAAATGTAGAGTTACTGGTAAGTATAATAATTTTACAACTTTCAGATATGATGCACTATTGGCAAAACATGTTGAAGTACCTAAAAAGAAAAGGGTCACAAATGATTAATAGAACTTCACAGATATTTACTTTTTTCTCAGCTGTCTTTCTACATTGCACTGAATTTGGTATTATTAAGTGTGACATTTCACCTATCATGTTTTAAGCTTCTTCAGGGAAAATATAAAAATACGGCAATTTTTCTCTTCAAGAGTGAAGTACCAATGTTATGTTGTTATGGTAACTAAAGTTCTAAAACATTTAGAGAAAGGTAGTTTTTCAGAAGTTGCCATAACTTTGCAATCATGCACGAACAATACTATTTTGTTTGAATGCACTCATTGTTACATGATTATAATTGTTCCCAGAATGTTCCAAAGGATTTCTAGAAGAATAATTTCCTAAAAGCCTTTAAAAAAATTGATAAGCCAAATATTTATTACTTTATTAAGAAAACTATTCCCAGCATTTCACTGAGTTTAGTATACTTAAACTGATTTTCCAGTAATCTATGCATATCTAGAAACTTTTCTATTGAGAAAAAGTATGCATCACTGATAGCTAGGCAGGCGTCGATATAAAATATTTATCAGACATGCTTATTCCTACTAACTGGGTTTTGAGTGGAGGCGAAAGTCAATACTTTTGGTAACCCATTCTGTTTTAACTGCCTACTTGATATCACAAATGTGTAATATAACTTTAATGTATAAAATACAATGATTATGTTACATTATATATGTGTGTAACATTTAATTGTCTATTGGTTGTTACATTATTTTTCTAAAAGTAATACTCTAGTTTTATAATCCTCATTTTTATATTGTTATTTAATATATGAAATTTTCATTAACTACAAAATAGAGTCATTATTACTACATTACTTAGAAGCTCAACATAAATATTTATACTTATCCCTAATTTTAGTAGCAAAACACAACAGAACCTCCCAAAGATTAATGTAGTAGTTCTCAGTTGTGCACATAGATCTTTTCTAAGCACCTATTTCAGTTTCACAGCCCTGCAGATTCTGATTCAATAGGCTTGAAGTGGTTCCATGCTATCTATATTCTGAAAGTTTCACAGGTGACTCTCTGAGTAACATCTTTACTCTTGGAGACTCTTTACACTAAAGTATAAAAAGGAAGTATCTTTTTAAATATGAGAACATTGCTGAGCATTCTGAAATGAGAACATATGAGAACATCATGAAACTCATGCCAAATCTTTATTATTTCACAACACTAAAAATGCTTCAAAGAACACTGGAAAAAGATTCTCAAACAATATTGTCCATTCAACAGAGTTTGTCAATAACTTTTGGTTGGAAGATTCCCCTAGGATCAATAGGGTGAACCACTGACCCTCACATCAGGCTGGACCTGCAGCCTTGCCTTTTGGCCTGTCAAACATGTTTTAACTTGTTTTTAATTGAGCTAAGCAATTTTAAATTGTGAGAATTCAACTTCAGCCATTCCATTTCTAGCTTCTGTTGGTAAATCAGAAGTTCTGGCAGCGTTGGGCCTGTGCTCCCACTGGGGCTGGACCATGCTGCCCCTTCAGACGCAGCTGGGATCTCCTGGTCGCCATGGTCCCCATGGTCCCCATGGTCCTCACTTCTCAAACCCTGTGGTGAGGCACACATCCCTCTTTGTCAGGACTGGCTTCCTGAGCATGTGGCCCATGCCCTTGAACAGGGATCTGAAAATTAGTGGTTACGTGTAACTGTAACCTTCTCCTGGAAGACTGGGGTTTGTACTCCTGCATCAACCACTGTCTTTTTAAACTAACTCCCCAACCGCTTTCAAAGTTCATCTCAACTATTCCCCACACCCCACACCAGGGAACCTTATCAGAATCACCAACCTAACTTAAGTGCCTATTTTTGGGCTCCTATAGCCTAGATTTATTTCTAAAACAAAATGCTCACAACATTATATTAAAAATGTTTAGTGGAGTGTATTTCTCTTGCTAATTCAAAGGTAGGAGAGTGTTGCATATGTGAACTGTGAGTAGGCAGAGAAAAGGCTGGGAGCAATAGTACGTAAGTCTAATAAGAATAAGAGCAGGAAGAGTGTCTTCTATCTGCCATTTATCCAAGCATGCATGCACAAAGATGTATTGAGTTTTGTATGTCATATGTGTTATTTTGATGAATATCACAATGGTGATAGAGGCAAAGTCTCTGACCTCAAGGAGCTTTAGAAATGATTGAATTAGGTCAGGCACAGTGGCTTCATGCTTGTAAGCCTAGCACTTTGGGAGGTGAAGGTTGGAGGATCTCTTGAGGCTAAGAGTTTGGGACCAGCCTGGGCAGCATAATGAGACCCTATCTCTAAAAAAAAATTTTTTTTAAATTAGCCAGAATGTGATAGCGCATGCCTGTAGTGCCAACAACTTGGGAAGCTAAGACAGGAGAACTGTTTGAGCCAGGAATTCAAAGTTGAGTGAGCTGTGATCATACTCCAGACTGGGTAACAGAGTGAAACCTTGTCTGAAAAAAAAATGAATTAAACTCTTGAAATCAAAAGAAAAGTGCCATTTTTGAGATATTCTAATATTGAATTGTTTTGCTTTGTTTTCATCCCTGTTATGAAGGTAAAGCTATCAATGTGCTGCAGGCTTAGGGTAGGGAAACCCCGTCAGCTAATAGTTTCTCAAATAAAGATTAAAGATCAAAGCCAAATATTTGGCAGCAGGTGGCATAGGAAATTGCCATAACCAAGTGCCTCACTTAGGAGTAAAGATAGGGACAAAACAGGGAAGGAAAATAGTTGAATGAGTATACAGCTGCAACTGATGAGGGAAAATAGGCCAGGGAAGATTTGTGTAGAGAAATAAAGTACTTGATTGCACTTTATTTAAATAAATTCCCATAATATGCCTTAACAATAGCAGCAGCAACAAAAAATAAACAAGAGGGAAGAACTTAACTGTTAAAGACAGGATAAAAGGTGAGTTAAGGAATAATGAAAAGTCTTCCAAGGTTCTCCAAGAAATAGATGTTGAGTTCTTCTTAGTTCAGATCATTGTGAAAGTTTATAGCTTTATTCCCTCAGAAAGAGAAGCCCTGTAACATGAAGTTTTTATTTTGATCTTGCAAAGAAATAGGAGAAAAAAGAGAAATGAGGCAAAAAAAATCCACAAAAATGACGTAAGTAGAAATTCACCTGGATCAGAGATTCTCCAAGCCAATTTTCATTTCTAGAACTATCCATCCATGTGATAGCCACTCAAATAGTTTTGAGGATAAAGTAATGCTTTGGGGTTTTAACACTCCACAATTATGTTGGTTTTACAGGTCTCCCTCCTTTGATTCTGAGAGTTTGGGTGCAAAAACTTGGAGTAATTCACTGTTGGATGAAATATTTTTATATATCTATCAGTTCATTTTACAAAGAGATGCTCCAGTTATAATTGTTATTTTTAAACTCTGGAAAATAAAAGTAAGCTAGAAGCCTGAAACTTAAATTTTAACATATATTTTCTTTCTTTAAAAACAACCTACACTCAATAGAAAGAGTATAGCAAACAGAAGAAACATGGAAATTTAAATGCTTATTAATTCTATTCTCCACTCATAAAACCTGTTTACATTTTGGTGTATGTTTTTCCAGACTTTAATGACACAAGTTTTAAAAATATTTTATCTTGTCAATAGATATTATTCTATATCAACAACTTAAGATATGCAAAATTGCATTTTTTTAAATGCAAAATGATTTACTTAACCAATCTTCTACCCTTGAACATCGGCTACTATACATTCATCACTAATGTACCTAACTTTGTGACATGCATCCTTCTTTCTGTGATGTTTATGTGCAACTTTGAATATTTTCGGGGGAAATATCATAGAACTTGACATGTTTTCTGAGCTTGATTCAGTTTTCTCAATTTCCCTTTTAGACAAACTACATGGATTTGAAAAAGAGGGCTTATATTCACATTCCCAGACCAGCACTAAAGAGCGCTGTTCTTTTTATTCCACACCAAATAAATAATTCTGTGTAAAATAATAACTTTTATAGTTTAAATCTGTACAATTTTAATTATTACTGATTTTGCTTTATTAACAATTACGTATATTATTTTTAAAATTTTTCTAATTTATGCATGTATTTTCTGTTGTGTTTGCATTTTGTATGTTTGGCAAGAACATTTTAATATTAATATTAACCCTTTGTTATGTGTACTTTGCTCCAAGCTTGTCACATTTCTACATGGTACTTTTTTGAATTTCAGAAGTTGGTGTGTGTGTTTTATTTTTAAACATGGCTTTATATAATAATAGCATTTAGTGAATAATTTCTATATGCTGTACTCTGGACTAAGGATTTTAAGTACAGATAACGGTTAAAATTCGCATTATAATCTCAGTTGGGTACTTTTATTTTCCCCGTTTATAAGCCAGGATTCAGAAAGAAGAGGCAGTAGCAGGAAATATTTTCAGAATTCAGAAGCCAGAGCCATCAGGTGGGAGCTAGAACCAAAAAGTGAGGGTTGCTCAGTGGGACCACAGCCAGAAGAACCACTTGGGAGGAGCTGGGCCATGAAGGAGACAAAGCTACTGACCTGCCAGAAAAGTCGTCGAAGTAGGAAGAGGTGGCTCCTGGCTCTTCCCTACCTTTCCAATCTTTTTCTACTAGTAGCTCCCCGCTCTGAACCCCAGCAGACGCTAACTGACACAGGAGCATGGGAAGCAACAGTGGACAGTGGAAAGGCAAAGAAAGGATATGCGAGCAGCAAGGCAAATGACCAGCACACATTCATATTTTCATATAGTAAGTATTCCTGTATTATTGGATCTTTCTTTTGTTTACAGTGTTTTTATTCCACAGGTACAATAATCTTTAGTAATTTTAGTTTTATATTTTAATATCTATATGTTATATATTAAAGTTCTCTCTTGTTTTGTTCTTTTTTTATGTATTCCAGGCTATTTTTGCCTGTTTATTTTTTGAAATGAAATACAGAATCACTTTTTCCAAGGCCCTATAAATACTACAGGGAAGTTTAGAGATTTCTGAAGGATAGGGAGCAGTTTAAGGGGGAACATACAGATATCTTGCTGAACCTTATTAATAACACTTTGTATGAACAGATTTTAAAGATATTAGTTCTAGCCAAATTTATGAATTTAATGTAATTCCCACAAAAATATCAAAAATAATTTTCTATGCTACTTACAAGCTGATTCTGAAATTTATGGGAAAAAAAGAGAGTAGAACAATATTTTGAAAGAAAAACTAAACTAAAGTGAATCTGTCCTTAAATTTCCACATATTAAAACATATTATAAAGCTACAATAAGAAAAATGGTGTCAAAGGACCCTAATTTATTATTTTTTTCTAGCATTTTTATTGCTATAGTGATTATAATCTCTTTTTTTCTCTTTTTAAGTTTTTTTTTTTTTTGGCTCCTTCTTCAGTTTATTTAGGCAAGTTATTTTTCTAAGAAAACAGCACTTTTATCGAGATTTTCAAACTCATCTTCATTTTGTTCTTTTTTTAAAATTAAAAAAATATCCTTCTAAGCCTATTGTGTCATCACCCCATCTTATTCCTAATTTAGCTTATATACCAAGTAAGGTGCTTTTGTTTCAAGTGACAGAAAACTCCAGTCAAACTGGCTTGAGCAAAAGTGGCAATTCATTTATTTGTATTGCTGAAAATATGGTTAGATCTCACTTGAGGCATTATTGAATATAGGGGCTCAAAATATGTTATAGAAAAATCATTTTTTTCTGCTTTCAGATCTACTGCCTCTCTTTGGCCTGCAGTCTCAAATATTTATTAAGACAGCAGCCACAATCTCCCAAGATTGGGTATTTCTAGCTTCAAATAAAGTATAAAAAAGGAAGAGCTTTTGTACCAACAAATGTCCTGTGTCATTCTCTTGGGACCAGCATGAGCTATGTAGCTATACATTATCCAGTTACTACAGGTAGTGCTGACTGGCTTAGATCTAAGAAACAAGCCTGGCATGTTTCTTCTCCAGGCTTGAGTGGTAGCCCTTGGTAGGGTGGGGGTAGCTTATCAAATGAAATTCATGGCTGCTGCCAGGAAGAGATATTGAGGAGGTAAATAAGAAATAGTCATTATAATGTTGTCTTTCGTGTTTGTTTTCATTATTTCTTGATAAAACCAGCTTGGTGGTTTGTCTACATTATTGTTTTCTTCCAAAGTATCAGTGCTTGGATTTACCTGAAAAATGTAGCTTTCTAAAACATGAATCTCTACCTTTACCTTAATAATCATTTTTACTTACTTTCTTTAGTTTTAATTTATTGGTGTCTTATTAACTTTTTGACTTGAATATTGTAAGTTTCTTATCTATTTATGAATCAATTTTTTAATTAAGGTAAAACCACCTGGATAATATGTTGATGATAGTTCTACAGATGGATCCAGCCCTAGATAAATATCTGCGTCTTATTTTTTCCAATTCCTGCTTTCCCTTGATGAACAATTTCCAACTATCATGTGACCCAGGAATACAATGAGGAGAAATTTCATCAAAATCAAGGACGAGGATGTCAGTTTCTGATGAAAGATGCATGGCAAAGTAGCATCCTAAGGGAGTCATTTTTATATCTCTGTAAAGGAGGTATCGTTCACAATCCTGAATTGAGTACCCTTTTGGCATAACATGAGGTATGTTACAAAGTGAGACTAATGGGTATAATAAACATACATAACATTTCTTCTTTGAAATGAGGAACATAATAAGAGTAATTCAAATTCTTTATGTAGACATACACTCCGCTATTTAATGTTCAATTTATAAACTAGAATTATATACCAATATACCTGTCCTTGTGTTTGCAATGACACTTCTTTAACTTATACATGCTAAACACTGCCGGTTACCCCTTAGAAAATAATAAATTGCTTAATTTAAAGAGTACTCTTGGCTAGGATGAGACACAATGGAATGAAGCAGTTCATAATTATTTTCCTCAGGCATTTAATTTAACTAAAAACAATTATGCCATTTGTGTCAAGAACATGTTTTTTTCATGGAAATAACAGCATGAAAGGCCTTATCGGCATATGCTTCTGAATAACCCTGACATATTTCTCACTGAATATTTTTGAGCATTTTCTTGAAATTATGCTGCCAAACATCACCAGATCCTGTTTTATTTTTGTACTCCAAGAGCCTGTATTGCCACATTTCAATTTTCTAAATAAAATGAAGTAATCATATAGCAGCGTTTGTTAAATTATAGTTAAGAAATAAGCCACTTGGACACAGCTGGCATTGTCTGTGAGTAAATGAGGAAGATCCAAGATGAAAAGCCTTTCACTTCCCAACGCAGTTTGACTAGAGCACAACCAAGGTTAATTTACAAAACAGCATGGTAGTTGACCCTGATGAAACTTCAACATATTAATATAATGTCTAAGTGGCAGACTACAGAAGATCTCACCTAATCCACCTTATGAAAACACTCTACATAAACAAGAGTGAGGTGAAATGTATACATTATATTTAAATACACCTTTCTGTGTAGTGGTTAAGAACACAGCTGGTAGAACCAGATTTCCTGGGTTTGAGTCCTGCCCCTGCCACATGTGGTTCTGTGACTTTGCTTCATTTCTCTATGCTTCAGTTTCTACATTTGTAAGATGGGAATAATGATAGAACCTACCTCATAAAGTTATGAAGAAAACTGAATGAGTTAATGTATTTAAAGTGCTTGTAACCACATCTGCCCTTGAGTAAGAGCTACTGTTTTACGTTTTTTTTTTTTTAAGCTGCTCGCATGCATTCTCTACCTTTGTCTAATGTTTCAGGCCCCTATATAGTTATAATATATAATAACCAAATATTTAAAGCAATGAAGCCTGGGACTTAAAAGGACATTCACATGCTGAACCAAAAATTAAACGGGTATTATGGCTTCTGTGAATTGACCAGCTCCTCCATCTTTGGAGGAAAGTGCCAGAGATAACAGCAGCAAGGATCTGGTGTCTGATTCCTCAGAAGTTCAGTTACTTTCAGTCTTCTCAGACTAAAGAAAGTGACTCCAAAAACCAATAGGCAGAAGTAGTAAGAATCCAATAACTGCAGAAGGAGAGTAGGTGGACATGACTTCCTGGTCCAAGCCAGAATACTGCACAAGCTCGGTACGTCTCTCAGAACAATCACCATGAGGTACTGTTCTCTCCTGATTTCTAGGACACCAGATCCTAGAATTCGACTTCCTTATCCCCTCAGCAACAATTCCTGACCCTGCTATCTGGCTTCAGAGGAGCAGAACCAATCAATCTGGGCTTGCTGTTTTCTTACGCATAGTATTTGAGAACTGAGCTGAGCTTGTGCAATCCTGATGAGGTATGCAACACAATCATGAACATGAAATTCTTCAGGTAAAACCTTGAGAGCAGGGAGGCTATTACTCTTCCAAAAACAAATAGAGAGAATGCATGGGAGTTTCTGTAACACACTCTCTTTAGATATTAGTATTTTTCTGCCAAAAGCAACTGGCTATTAAGAACATTCTTAAAATCATAGTCCAGGCTTAACCTTCAAATTAAAGAGAGGCAGAATAGAGGCCAAAAAGTTAAGATCTTAGCACACTGCCAGACAGGTGACAAATCTTCTATAAATACTAGTTGCTACTTTATCATCACTATTATTATGATTGAAGGGACAGAGAAGCCTTTTACAAGGACAAAAGAAATTAATTGCAGAGAATTTTTCAAGAGCATTGGAGAAATCAAAGCTCCCTAAGAATAGCATCAAAAACAGTTGGTACTTAAAGTGAATGGAAGAACTGAAGCAAAATTGGACCACTGTGGATAAGAAGCAAAAATTTTCACTGCCTAGACATTTCGTTAGACTCTCAGACTCATCTCCACTTTCACCCTCAATAATCTGCTTTTTCCTTGATTTGTGGGATTCTTCCAGTTGGCAGTCACTCACAGTTCCAGACCCACTTGGCTTGGAATTTTGGCTCACACTTCTTGTCTTATTCCATTTGGACCTGTTAACAAGGATCCAGATTGTCTACTTCACAAATAACTTATAAAGCACAAAGCACCCAAATCCTAGGAATTGTCCCCAGTATTCCCCCTCATAGTCTGAAGGGGGTCCTTAGAATTCCCACTATAATAAACAACACAAAGATGGTCCCAGGAAAAGAGCATTGCATTTTTGCACTGCCAGTTTGGAGGAACAACCAAGGATTACCAATATCTGGATAATTTATAAGGTCAAGAAATATATATTGGCTCAAAAAGTGATTATGCTCCAGAACAATGGACTCAGTTTTATCAATCCCCAGTAAGGAAAAATTCGATATTTCTATTTTCTATTTTAACTTCAGATGTTTTTGTTGTTGTTGTTTTAGAGACAGGGTCTCACTCTGTTGCCCAGGCTGGAGTGCAGTAGTGCAATCATAGCTCACTGCAACCACCAACTCCTGGGCTCAAGCTATCCTCCCACTTCAGCCTCCTCATTAGCTGGGACTACAGGCATGCCCCACCACACTCAGCTATCTTTTTAATTTTTTTGCAGTGATGGGATCTTGCTATGTTACCCAGGCTGGTCTCAAACTCCTGGCCTCAAGTGATTCTCCCACCTTCACCTCCCAAAGGGCTGGGATTACAGGTGTGAGCCACCAGGCCTGGCCCCAATTTGGATATTTCTATTATAACCCCATTATACAGGACAATTGATTATTTTAAGTTCAGTCACTGTAAACCAACTTTTTTTGGTTGCAATTAAAGTATCCAAAAGAATGGATTAAATATATTTCCTAAAAACTTGACTGCATAAAGTGAAAGGGAAAATGAAGCAGAATCCCAAACAAGAATTTTTAATATATGAGATTCTATTAATTGAATAATAAGCCCTTCAGGAAACTATTGTTACTTTATATTGTTGTGTCTACCTGGTTGATTTTTATAAGATTGAGATCAGGGTCATCTGAAAAGCAAAAATCTTGATTTCTAGCTATTTTCTTTTACCATCATGGCTATCCCCACCCCATGTTTTTATTGTAACAATCATCAATTATTTTCTTCATAGCTTTTATGATAATTTGTACTTATTTTCTTTATCATTTTATCTGTGCTTTGTAAAGTTGATTAGAGAAAAGACTAGATTTTTCAGCTTCAAATGCAGAGCCAAGTAATAATAAGTGCTGTGTTAATGTTAGCTAAATAAATTAACCTAGCCCAATTTTGTAATGTTACATTTACAGATAAGGAAATGAGATTCAGTGGTAGTATTTGATGTACTGGAGATCATGCTTTTGTCCAATGGCAAATTCCAGAAATGAGCAATCTCCTGACTCTTAGAAGTTATTTTCCCTTCTGCAACAATTTGCCTCTATTAATAAGTTTAAAAGACGGTTCTCAGCCCTGACTGCACATTAGAATCATCCAGGGAGCTTTATAAAATTCCAGTGTCAAGGCCGCACTCTTCATCAATTACTTACAATAAGTATGCTTAAAGTTCTCTGGCAGATTCCAAAGTGCACTGAAGTTGCCACTCATTATATATGTGTGTGCATGTGTGTTCACATGAAGGTGTGCAAAATAAGTTTTATTTCGGAGAAAATGAAGAGGCAAAACTGTGTTTTGAAAATGCTCATCAGGCAGCTGTGTAGGATGGTTTTGGACAGAGGCTGAATAACAGCAAAATGGCCAGCTACTTGTACAGTTCAGTAAACAAGAGATAAGAAAGAAATGAACTCAGATTACAGCAGGAGCAGTATCATGGAGGGAGGAGGAAGGATAGATGAGATGCCTATAGAAATAGCTCTGCAAGATTTGGAAACTGATTGGATGTGAATGCTACAGGGGAGAAAACTCCAGGGCCTCAACAATTGTGCCTAGCCTGATTCCAGGAGTAATTTGTTACCCACATGTGGTAAATTAACACTTTGAGTGACAGTGTACCAATTTGCAAATTACTTCTTTCAGAGCATTAATGACTGAAGAGTATAATCACCATGGCATTATTTTTATTGGCATTAGCATTAATAAATATTTCATGAGCAACCAAAAAATTATAGTGACTATACTTAGAAGAATAGATATTGTTCCAAAATATGAAATCCAGATCTTAGGTTATCACCAATGACAAAAATTATCTAAATATTTATAAATAAAATAACAATTTATTGAGTAGAAGATTAATTGAGATGAGTTGCAATTATGCTTAATGTTAAGTAGTTTTGTTTATGTAATTATAAATTGGAGGGCTTGAAGAATTGAGCAGCATGAATTCTAGCAATAATTTAACTATAACATTGGAGGAGTTAATAAACTCTCTAGATCTCAGTTGCCTTATCTGTAAATTGGAGAAAATAATATTTTATCCACCTGACAGCAACAGTCTGAACTAGATTTTTTCTCCTTGCTATAGATCTTCAAGTTTGAAAAATATGGAAGATGATATAGTCTGGAAAGGACACTGGACAGGGAGTCTAATGCCTTGTGATCCAGACTGTGTTCCAAATGATGTGTGTACTAAGTTCTGAATGTTTATGTTCTCCCAAAATCCATATGCTAAAATATTAACTCCCATGGTGATAGTATTAGGAGGTAGAGCCTTTGATTAAGTCTTGAGGGCAGAGCCCTTATGAATGAGATTAGTACCCTTATAAAATAGGAGCAAGTGAGCTCATTTGCCCCTTCCACCATATGAGGACATGGCAAGAAAGTGCTGTCTGCTGTTTGTGAATCAGAAAATAGGCTCTCACCAGACACCCAATCTACCAGCACCTTAACTTTGAACTTCTGTCTCCAGAACTATGAGAAATAAATTTCTGTTGTTTATAAGTTATCTAATTTGTGGTATTTTATTACAGCAGCCCAAACAAAGACAATGTGAGATTATATGAATAATTTCTAATTTTCTTTCTAGCTCTCAATTTTAAAATTCAATATCACGGAATATGATACTCTTGTGAAGATACCAAAGGAAACTAGCATACTGAATTTCTAGAAAATTGAGAAGACAGTGGCCTAGATCTAAAAAGAAAAGAGGAGAAGTCACAGAATTGTTCTTTAGCCTTTCTTCATCCACTGGTTGTATAAATGCTCTTGAAGTTTTGTGGTGACATTGCAAGACTTTTCCACAATATTTACAAATTTGTTTTGATATGAGTAATTTTATTGCATTTTCAAATTTAGGAGGCCAGGCCTTTGTTTTACAGAAAAATATAAGAGAATTTACAAGAGAAGTTTTCTGTTGTATACAAATGCCAGGTTTACAATAAAGAAGGCACTTTACTTTGTGGCATTTTTGCAGATCCCTCTTCATCATGCCTGTAGAAGCATGTGAGCAAAAAAAAAATTAATGATTTAGTAGGATTGAGTTGATGAAGTGCAGCAATAAAGACTTCCAGGTAAAGGAATAACTCAGTCTTTTATTTTTAGCCTCTCAAAAGCTATAACATGAGCAGGAACGAGTCACACCACCAGCAAGTCCACAGAAAATGCCCCCAGACCATTGGAAATGCTCTGCCAAATTTCTTGAGGAATGATGAATGAACCAGACAAATAACTCAAGCATGAAACATCAATGAGGCAGGTGTGAGATACTGGTGAGCACCATTTCCCAGACACTTGTCATTTACACAAGCAAAACAGAGGTTTATATGAAATGCAAATATAAAATGATAAAAATCTTAGCATGAGGACCACTGCTCCAATAAGGTTACTTTAAGAGAAAAACAAAAATCGAATTCTTAAGGGCCTGTAACTGAGCTCAAGTAAAAATGGCAAAGCAATTTAACAGAAAGAGTGGAAAGAACTGAAGTTAATCAGTTTGTAGGAAATAAATAATTCAACAAATATTTTATTGAGCACATACTATCTGCCTTGGTGGGGCTGGAAACAGAAAACTCAATGTAACAAATCAGTCTGTTAAAAGGGAATATGCAATGCTCTTCCCTGTTAATTTCTTCTAAAAAGAAGGAAGAGAGTGAAGGGCTTAGGTTTTGTTTCACTCAGAGGAGGAAATAGAATAGTCAGGGTGAGCTTCATTGAAAATGAAGCTTCATTCAGGGTGAGCATAGATTCAAGAAATCTGAGGTCATTAACCGTGTCATAAGGGTGAAGGCACATAACAGGTAGAAGGCCAAGGTACTGCAATGAAAGTGTGAATGGCTTGTTGAGGAAGAGCGAAGAGTCTACTATAGTTAGAAAAGCAGGAATAAGTGGGGAAGTGCGGTCAACCAACAAGGTCAGAGAGCAGAGTGGGTGTGAGTAGAACAGACAATCCAGTCAGGACCGGAAGCCTTCTTGGAAAGAACTTTGGCTTCTATCTGAGGTTTTAGGCATAGGAACCATATTATTGGCACAGAGGAATTAGAACTATGTTGAGAAGGGACTGAAGGTGCAGGAAGCAACCTGTTAAGAGGCTGTGGAAATCTATTAATAGAAAAGGAAAGCAGCATAACTGTCATGAAGATGTGCTCTGAGCTCATTGCTTGTAATAGGGAAGAGTTTTGTGATATGATATCCATACCTGCTTCCCCACGGTAACTCATATCCAATTGCATACAACACATGGTGGATTTTGGAAGGGGTGAAGAGAACTGCCCACATCTGAAGTTTCTGTTCCTTTCTTTGTAAATATCTCCTTCCAATAATTCATCCCCTTTCTTAGTTCAGGTACCTTCTTTCTTCTCCAAATCCAAAGCCATATTGCTGGCCCCCTCCTCTAGACTGAGCTCTAATTGCCCACCTCCAAATACCTCCTAGTTTCCACTTGGTCGTGTGTCCATTTCCCCAAGTCAATGTTTCCAAAATCTATGATCCTACTTGATCTTACCTAAGAGTCTTCTAAAAACTATTTTCATTGATAAATAAAATACTTCAAAGGTCCACAGTGTATACAACCTAGCACCTAAAGAGTAAGGATCATTTAGTGTGCAAATATTGTTAGAAAAAAAAAAGAAAAACATAAGTAATTTGGATTGTATGAAAATTAAATTATGTTTATCAAAAATGTAATGACTTCTAAGACAAACCAGAAAGATTAAATAAAAGTCTTTAAAAATGAGATTCTATTTTTCCATAATCATTTTTGAAGAGTGCTTTTCAGCAACGCCATCCACTGTCAGTGGGCCGTGGGTTGGATGTCAAATGGGTACAATCTTTTTGAAGAGCAATCTGGTAATATCTATTAAGTGCCTTTTTAAAGTCCAATTGGCAGTGTAACTAAAGTTTTATTCATTTTCTTAAGAAAGGACAAATTCAGAATGTGTTTATGAAAGTGTTTTCAAATAATTCGTTACAAAAACAGAGACTGAGAAATTACCTCAATGTTCGACAGTAGATCCAGTAGTTGATTTTTACACAACAATTAAACATATAATTCTGTAAAAAAAAAAAAAATTTGTTTCCCAGCTACTCAGGAGGCTGAGGCAGGAGAATCACTTGAACCCAGAAGGCAGAGGCTGCAGTGAGCCAAGATCATGCCATTGCACTCCAGCCTTGGTGACAGAGTGAGACTCCATCTAAAAAAAAAAAAAAAAAAAAACTTGGGGGTACATAGTTGGTGTATGTATTTATGAGTTACATAAGATATTTTGATATAGGCATAAACATATAATTCTTGAAGAATACTGGCCATAGGAAAATACTCATAATTGAATGTAAAATTTTATGAAATGTAAAATTGCAAATATAGCATATATTAGTTTGTTATTGTTGCTGTGGCACAAAATACCACAAACTTTGTTGCTTAAAACAGCACTATATATTATCTTTCAGTTCTGGGAGTCAGAAGTCTGGAATGGGTTTCCTTGGGCTGAAAAGCTGTTAGCAAATCAGACTTCTTTTCTAGAAGCTATAAAGAAGTTCAGAAACTCTAATGTTTTATTGTCCTTTTCCAGGTTTTAGGGCTGTGATATGTTTAGGCTTTCTGTCCCCACTCAAATCTCATCTTGAATTGTAATCCCCAGGCGTTGAGGGAGATACCTGGTGGGAGGTGTTTGGATCATGGGAATGGTTTCCCCCATGCTATTCTCGTGATAGTGAGAGAGTTCTCACAAGATCTGATGATTTTGTAAGCGTCTGCTATTTTCCCTGCTTACATTTCTCTTTCCTGCCACTATGTGAAGAAGGTCCTTGCTTCCTCTTCACCTCCCACCATGATTGTAAGTTTCCTGAGGTTTCTCCAGTCATGTGGAACTGTGAGTCAATTAAACCTTTTTCCTTTACAAATTACCCAGTCTTGGGTATTTCTTTATAGCAGTGTGAGAACAGACTAATACAGGCTGCCTGCATTCTTTGGCTAATGGCTCTCTTCCATCTTCAAAGGCACTAACTGCTAGTCTTTACTGCATTTTATTACTCTGATATGTATGGACTCTTCTCTCACTTCCAAATTAAAGGGCTTTAGGATTACACTGGGCAGACCCAGATAATCCATGATAATCACTTTATTTCAAGATCAGTGATTAGCAAATTTAGTGCCACCTGCATCCTTAAGTCCCCCTTGTCATATAATATGTAAATTGGCAATATATAGACTAATGTATTCACAGGTTTCACGGATTAGGACATGGACATCTTTCGGACCCTTTATTCTGTGTAGCACAGTATGTTTTAAAATTTTATAAGCTGTAATACTTTTATACACATGAAATGATTTGAAGGAAATGTAATAAAATATCAAAAAACCAATCCCAGTGGTTGGATAGCAAGTAGTTTTTGTTTTTGTTTTTGTTTTTTACCTCCTCTATACTCTTTTTTTTAATTCTTTCTTTTCTTTCTGTTTTTTTTTTTTTTTTTTTTTTTTTTTTTTTTTTTTTTTTTTTTTTATACAGAATCCTGCTCCATCACCCAAGCTAGAGTGCAGTAGTACAATTATGGCTCACTGCAGCCTCAGCCTCCCAGGCTTAAGCCATCCTCCCACCTCAACCTCCCAAGTAGGTGAGACTACATGTGCATGCCACCATGCCCAGCTAACTTTTTTATTTTTATTTTTCATATAGATGGGGGAGGTCTCACCATGTTGCCAGGGCTGGTCACTAACTCCTTTGCTCAAGCAATCCTCCTGCCTCAGCTTCTCAAAATGTTGGAATTACAGGCATGAGTAACCATGCTCAGCCTACACTTTCATATCCTCCAAATTCAATGCAATGAGTCTTCTAATTTTTAAAAAGTAGAGAATAAACTTTCTTAATGACTTTATCTTTGCTATTACATTAATCTAAATTCCTTTTTATAATTGTCAAGGCAAATATTTTTAACTTCATAAATCAGACTTTCACTGATATATTCCCACCTTTTTCATCTTCCTCTCATCTTGTTCTTCTACTATTTTAATTTTACAAATATCAGCTGTCCTTCAAAGTTCAGAGTCTTAAAATGCTTCCTTAGATTATTATAGTTCTTACTCATCTAAAATTCTCCAACACAGTCTGTACCAGTGAAATTCAACCAATTGCTCGCCGCTGCGCTTTGGAAGCTCATATCTGGTATCACTAATGAAAGGTTGCTTCTCAGAAGCCAGGAGCCCCATGCTCTGTATTGCTGTCATATTTATTCATTGTACCTTGAGACATGTTAATAATATTATATGTACTCCTAAACATTTGTTGAAGTATGCTTCTAAGATTTTGATGTAATATTTCTTTGATTTCAAATCATTTTATTCATTTCTGAGGTTTTTTTTGTGTTTGTTTTTTGTTTATCTTCTCAATGAAAACCGTTTTAGATATGAAAAGAAAACCCATTGTCATCACCTTCTGACCAATAAATACTTAAAGTCATCCAATTTGTTTGCTGTTAATCCTGTAATTTCATTTTTCTTCTGTACTGATCCTCTTCTCTAGTCTATAAATTAATTAAGTCACTTACAATTAAAATAAAATTCCCACAACTCTGCATTTCCTTCCCTCTATGCACCGTCTTGTCCCATTGACAGCCAAGCCTTTTAAAAGTCTATTTTCTCTATGGCAGCCTCCTTAACTTTCTCCCATTTCTGCTTTTAGTCTCCACCAGCTCCACTGACACTGATCTGACAGGTTACCAACCCTGCTGATAGCCAAATCAAGTGGACTAACTTTAATCTTCACGATCCTTAGCTGCTCAGCAGTACTCAACAATAGTAATTGCTATCTTCTGGGCACTCTTCTTTAACTGCAAAAAATGTTTTATCAACTAGACTCTAGTCTTATTCCCACCTAGTGTGCCCTCCCTGCTTGCCACTATGATCTTTTTTTTTTTTCTTCCAGATGGAATCTCGCTCTGTCACCCAGACTGAAGTGCAGTGGCCCGATCTTGGCTCACTGCAAGCTCCACCTCCTGGGTTCACGTCATTCTCCTGCCTCAGCCTCCAGAGTAGCTGGGACTGCATCCCACCATCACGTGATGCCCACCATCATGCCTGGCTAAAAAACATAATTCAGCATGGTACTTTCTACAATATTGAGAAGGTCCTATACCTTTAAGGTCCAATATAGTAGCAACTAGAAACATGTGACCACTGAGGACATACTATGTGGCTAGTGCAACAAAGAAACTGAAGCGTTAACTGTATTTAATTCCAATTAATGATAATTTAGATGGCCACATGTAGCTAGTGGCTACAATACTAGACAAGCTAGTTCTAAAATATATGTTACTTTTTTATGGCTGCCCATTGCCAAAAAGTTCTCAAACTTTAACATGCCTAAGGATTATGTGAATAACTTGTTTAAAATGTCTATTTCAGGGTTTTAGCCTATGTATCTATGTATGTATGTATGTATGTATGTATCTATCTAATCTATCATCTTTCTATCATCTATCATCCATCTATTTACTTTAAAAGCCAACAGCCTATTGACCTAATAGTCATTTTTCTCCCCAGATACTGAAGGTGAGAGGGATAGATGAGGTGATCATTATTCTTCTTTAGATATGGACAGAGTCAATATAAAATTGTAATAGCCTTGACCTAGGCTCAGATGACTGGTTGATACATGACATACCCAGCTCCAATCACCCTCAAATTAAAAAATTTATTGACATTATGCTTTAAACACTGTTCTAAGCACTATCATTTTCCCAAGTTTCAAGGTATTAAAACCCAGATCTAGGAATGAAACAACTTCCCTACTATTAATCTCAAGGGCAGAAGTCAACATGACACAAATTAGAAACATAATCAACTTTATTGCATTAGAAAAATTAATGTAAACCAGATGGGTAGGTCGCATCTCTATGGTTAGGGTCCAGGAGTATAAATTCTTAATCTCAGGTGAATCTAATGAATACTGTAGCCTAAAATTTAAAATACAAATTCCCTACCAAGTTCTAGGAAAACCTTTCATGACTTTCCAGCTTCATCTTATTTATTACCACCACATTTTTCCTACCATCCTTTATCATTTTCACCAAGTCATGGTATGTGTGTGTGTGTGTATATATAGCATATAGTGTATATATAGATGTGTATATATATACACACACACACACACTACTTTATATATATATAATATTGCTATTAATTTAAAGTATTGCTATTAATTGAAAATTTACTATGTGTTAAGTATCCATCATGCATTTGATCATTTAATTTTTATACAGTTTCATGAGGTGGACACATCATCCATGATTTTATTAATAAATTGAGCCTTTCTTTAAGTAACTTATCCCTCATTATATAATCAACAATTAGTATGTCAGTAGAAATTATATGCAGGAGCAATGGATTAGATATGCATAAAGCAGCATAGGTAGATCTAACTCTTTTTTTTTTTTTTTTTTTTTTTTTGACACAGAGCCTTGCTCTGTCACCCAGACTGGAGTGCAGAAGTACGATCCCAGCTCACTGCAATCTCTGCCTCCCAGGTTCAAGCAATTATCTTGCCTCAGTCTTCACAGTAACTGGGATTACAGGCATGCATCATCACGCCTGGCTAATTTTTGTATTTTCAGTAGAGACAGGGTTTCACTATGCTGGCCAGGCTGCTCTAGAACTCCTGACCTCCAGTGATCTGCCTGCTTAGGCCTCCCAAAGTGCTGGGATTAGAGGCGTGAGCCACTGCGTTCAGCCAGATAGATCTAAAATATTGTTCTGAGTAGAAAAAATAGGTGATCAATATGCAATATCACTGACCAAAATTTAAAACTATATGCAAAAATTCAATAAGATATTTGATAAAATGTATCCAAAGATGATTGAGTGAGAAAGAATGGGAATATGGTGTGTGGATAAAAGACAATAAATGAATAGATAAAACAAGAGAGGGACTTTGCTTAAACCAAGTATAATATACTACAACCTGGAGAGAGAAAGAAAGAGAATTCTCACTAGCATTACAATATGTTAATAAGAGTAATTGTGAATTGTCCTCTGAGGTTTTTAAATACAAACCTACAACACTTTGTGGGCATTACCGAATGAAGGCACTAGGTGTTGAAAGCTGAGACTTTAGCAGCATCCCCTTTTTACTCACAAATGTACTTATGTTTCACTAAGGAAGCTGAGAGAGCAGTTAATTTTGTCAGTTTATGGCTTGTTCAATGCTTATTTTCCAGTTGTCTTAGTCATCCACTACATGCTTGGTTTAAGTATTGTTTCTCTTAGAATCAAAATATCTTTTTGAAAAGAAAAGAAAAAGCTGTTAGGTACTTCATTTGCTTGGTATATCCCTAATTTATTCATTCAACAAAAGCATATATTTATCTGTCTTCTAGATACAAGTGCCAGGAACTATGCTAGTTCTTTAATGAATGTAAAGTGTTTGTGATGATTATGAAGTATGAAATAGATGGCCTCCCAAAGTCTGATCATTTACCATCAAAGCTTATCATGGTTAGTATTAAATTTAATCCTTATGTCTAGAACAATCAAATTTATGCTAGCACATGCAGGTTGTTTTAATTATGTACTCCCAACCCTTCATTCCAGAAAAGAAACACACACACACACACACACACACACACACACACAACCAAAGACACATTAAACTGTAGCCTTGAATTGCAGAAAGTGATAGTGGAAAGATCTTATATGTAAGGTATTTGATCCATATTAAGTTACTCTTCAATCTATTTGTCAACAATTTACTTTCTTTGGTGTTCATCTGTATATATATATATATTTCTTACCAGAATGACTGGCACAGGGAGAATATTTTAAAAGTGTTATCTAGTCCAAAAAATGAAAAATTTAACATTCTGTGTTGTTGTTGACTGACTAAATCTGGTTCTAATACTGAGTGGAATTTCCAAACATGACCCTGGGGCAAGCAGAAAGCAAACGTCAACATATTTCCCAAGGTATTAAAACTATCAGAAGGAAGTACTAGTTTTTCCTTAAACATGCACAACACAAAATGAATCAAGATATGATGTCATGCTTTATCGAAGTATTTATTTTCATTACAATTCACACAGTTCTTCAAGGTCAAAGTGACCCTACTCTTACTAGAAAATATGGGATTTGAGTTGCATAAATCATTCTCTACTGTTTAGAAAACAATCCATGAACTTTCATGAATTTGGGACACAACTCTAGGAACTGGATGGTATCAAAATTCAAAGATAAGTGGCAATATTTCTTATTTCTTTTTTAAAGCTTTCATTGGAAAAAAAAAAAAAAGTTAACTTTTGTGGTTATGTTGAAAAAAAAATGCAAAGACCAGTACAGCCTATCCTTTTTTCTTTTAGAAGTTGTGGAGGCCTTTTTTTCAGCAGTGTGATTCCCTGACATCCCCCTACCCTGCCATTCTACTAAATTTCCTCTCACATCTTCTATACAGCCCCCTCCCACATACACAGGACAGAAGTGGAACAAGTGGAGAAGAAAATGATGAGAGTAATGCCGAGGGAAGACAGCAGTGTGTTTAACATCACAAGATCAGAGGGAGCCCAGAAGCAGAACCTAGAAAAATCCTTTCACAGCATGCAATATAGAACAAAAATCCCCAGAAAACTCAAATACTACTATTATCATGTTTCAAAACAAGAAAGCTAAGAAAGGTGACAAAAGGACCCAAGAAAAGATAGCACATACTTTCAGCCACCTGTGTGTCGAGTGGAAAGTTTTCATCAGAACCCTTTAATTCTTTCTTTTGATGTATAAGCCCAATCAAGACAATAATATGTCCTTGAACCAAAATGAATCCTCTATGATAGACTATCACTCTGGGTGATAAACAAAGCTTTTAAAGACATAAACTAGCTCTGTAGGTGGCCTTCACTCACTCCAAGAAAGCCTTTGATTAAAATAAAAATGTATGTAGGAACAAACTTGAATGAAGGCATACAAAAGTTTCATTCCATTTGGGAGAAATAAACATGAAAATGAGACCTTCTCAATACCCCTACAAGGAAAGACAAATTGATCAAACCAGACAGTAAGAAAAAAGGAGAAAAAACAAACGCCCTTCAACTGCCTCAAGATTTTTAGGGAAATAAACATCAAGGGTTGAACTACCCTAAATAATGTTTTTCTACAGTATTCCTTAACATGCTCAACAACAAATATGAACATCTGTTCAACTGGCTTACCTCAGAGTGCTGAAAAGCAACCAAAAGTTAAAGGAAGCTTGTGACTTCTGACCTAATGACCATCTGAGGCAGCCCTCTTAGATGAAGAGATGAATACTGGTGCAAACCAAGTGAAAGAAATCAAAAGACAAGTGAGAAATGAAAGAACAATGGGAAACAAAGGGATGAAATTGGAGCTGAGCTGGATTTTCGTATTAAGAACAGAACTCCTAATGGACAAACATTTCTTCTGGTTCATAACTATAGATGGCTATAATTAATAATGGAATCCCTTTCTGCCTAGTAACAACATGTGCAAACATAAGTTATTAGGTAATTCACAAAGAAAAGCAATTATAATTATTGTACATTTAATCACCTAGGAGAGTATCCTGTTGGATGTTGAATATAACATAAACAAAACTTTCTAAAGACAACTCTCATAAAGTGAATTCATAGCACAATCACTAGGAGCACAACCATTTTTCAGAATCTCAAGCGGATAAGAGAAATTCAGAATTGAGGGTACTGTTAGTAAACTCACCATTTGATGTCTCGAAGAAGACCAGAGGACTCAAAAATGACAGAGGTCAGTGGCAAACTTTACATTAGAAAAAATACCTATAAGCTTTTTGGGGAAGAGAGGTTGAATTTGGCTATTGGTTGATATGGCTAGCTATTGTTTTTCTAGGAAAACCAAAAGAAATAAAAACTGTACATGAAGAGACATTTTTTAAGCTATCACAAGTTCTGCTGACAGATTTGGTGGTTCATAGAGCAAAGATATTGCAATCTGACTTTACTGTAGAGAAAATACAAAGTAGAATTTTAATTGTTTATTGCTTCATTTTAGCATATTTTTAAATTTTAAAATACATGGAAATGCTGAAATACTATCATGTAAATAAGATAGAATTTTAAATTAATTTAAATGTTCCCTTCTCATTTATTACCTCACACTGAAATAAAAGTGAATAAATAAAAGCAATAGTTAAATACTAGTTCTTCCATAATTCAAATTTTTTTGGCCAATTCCTAAAATCATGTGTGGTGAGATATTAGCAATTCTTGATTTGTCTTAATATTAGGGTACCCGTAAGACAAGAATAATTTAAATCAATATTTATTACCCAAACTTATTTAAACTAATATTATTTTCCTTTTAGCTCATCAAATATTTCTTATTTTAAAAATCAGAATTGCTAATAATCAAAGACAGCTATTAATACACCAACAACTGAGGCTCTGTGTTTTTTTAAGTTACATATAATATATTTTATTTTTGAAAAAGTACAAAATGCTTGGAGGAAGCATCAAAAATAACTATTAATTATTGATATCCATAAGGAAACCATATATAAATGCACATAAGCACTCTTAATTGTTTTACTCAAATCATTCCAAAGATTCAGAATGACTGATTTTTGGCTTTGCGTAGTAAAGAATACTAATATAGATAAAATCAATTTAATAATAATTTTTAAACTGCCTGAAATACTTGGTCTCAGCAATTTATTTTTTTTTTCTGGCATGCTGTTTAGAAATCTGGGAAACACAGATCACAGAAAGAACAAAAATCACTGAAAGTATTCAAATCTCACCAATTAGAGGCAACCACTATTAAGCATTAGCATATTTTTCTAAAAGAGTGAAAGTGCTAGAAAGAAAATTTTATGAAATTAGGGATTTACTATTTTTTTTTTTAAAAAAGCATTGTATTCTTACATGAAGGATATCAATACCTTGTATCTTAATGTTTGTGGTAGCAATGCTCCCAGTTAGCCATTTTGCCTAATAATTTTGTTTCTGTGAAATTCATGAAATGAATCATCTTCCTGAAGTGTAATCTTTTGTAACGTTTGTTTCAACATTATGTCTTTTCCCCATTGCTTTCAAACTTAAAAAGTCACTAAATATTTACATAAAAGGTAATGATGGTTTGATCAGAGCAATTTTTTGGGGCAGCAATTTTTAAACATTTAATTTCAGGTTCCCATTACACTTGGTTATATCTGTCTATAGTTTCCATATTAGAAATTAAAACTAAGATATTTTGTGAAACTATAGTTTTAAACTCCTTCTATACAAATATCATGTTTTTGTGAAAAATAACAATATTTTCCAAAATGAAAATATTTATGAAGAAAAGTTTCGTTGTTTTTACACACTTGCAAAACTCTTTCATGTCTGTCTTAATAGACAAGAACTGTAGTCTAATATCTGTTTTTGTATTCAGTCTGTTGCAATATGGTGCTTTGGTTAAAGTAGGGGAAGAAAACTCTAGTTTCACACAGATATGTTGATAGAAAAAGAAAGAATATTATGATAGTCTTTTAAAATAATTGTAGGTATTCTTCTTTGATGGTCCTTACACACAAAATATTGCATATTTAATTGCACACACACTAGTTTCTTAAAGGTTAATTGCAACTAGAATTCTGGAACTATGTCAATAAACTTTTTGTACTGTTGCATTAAAATCTATTGACCTGTGTTGCACTTTGAATGGTCTTTCACCCTCACACAATCCTGTAACATCTTTCATCTATCTTTGGGAAATTTGGTTACCTTAGTTACGCAGAGCTTCCAAATACTAACTTTCATTATATTTCATTATCAAATGTTTTCAAATTGCACTTATTGTTATTATCATTGATTTTATTTTAAAAAAATATTCTGAGTAATGGGTACAAATTTTCAAAAATTCAAATTTTCACTTGAAAGTTCAAATTTTATTATTCACAATAAATGCTGACCGTTGTTTCCCTTGAGGTGACAGATTTACTTCATCCATGTTTGAGATAAGCCTGCCAAATACCATACCAGCCTGAAAAACTGTAGGTTGTCTATTAGTAATTGTTTCAAGTAAAAATGATTCACCACGAAAGTGGCTTGTTTAGCTCATGATTGAAACACACAAGTGTTTTTCCTCAATGCGGTCATTTGATTACAGCATGCGGAAGTATTCTTCCAGTTTTATCAAGCTGAATACATAGAAAATCTTGTGCCTAAGGGTCAAGATTGCATGCAACTAGTAGGTATTATTGCTCCATCAAAGATACTCTTAAGGGAAAATGGCAACTTCTTTTAATATCAGCTTGTGCTGACAGAGGAGACAATGATTAATTTTGCAGTTTGGTGCCAATGTCATGCTTTGTGTTAAAGATCAGTTTTACTCACCAATGCTTTTGCCCCATAAGTATACAAATATTGACATGATGAAAACTAGTATCTTCCTGTTACTATGAAAATAGTTTTAATTCCTCAAGGATCTAGAACTAGATGTACCATATGACCCAGCCATCCCACTACTGGGTATATACCCAAAGGATTATAAATTATTCTACTACAAAGACACATGCACACGTATGTTTATTGCGGCACTATTCACAATAGCAAAGACTTGGAATCAACCCAAATGTCCATCTGTGACAGACTGGATTAAGAAAATGTGGCACATATACACCATGGAATACTATGCAGCCATAAAAAAGGATGAGTTTGCGTCCTTTGTAGGGACATGGATGCAGCTGGAAACCATCATTCTTAGCAAACTATCACAAGAAGAGAAAACCAAACACCGCATGTTCTCACTCATAGGTGGGAACTGAACAATGAGATCACTTGGACTCGGGAAGGGGATCATCACACACTGGGGCCTATCATGGGGAGGGGGGAGCAGGGAGGGATTGCATTGGGGAGTTATACATGATATAAATGATGAATTGATGGGTGCTGACTAGTTGGTGGGTGCAGCACACCAACATGGCATAAGTATACATATGTAACAAACCTGCACGTTATGCACATGTACCCTAGAACTTAAAGTATAATAAAAATAAATAAATAAATAAATAAATAAATAAAATAGTTTTAATCTTGAAGACCCACTGCAAAGTTCTCATGGGCTCCCAGGAGTATGCGGACTATATTTTGAGAACCTCTACTTTAGATAATTTTTCTGACAGGATTCCTGGGGAATGCATGTGATTTATGTCATCCTATTGCTCATTGTTAGAATAATAGTTTGTTTTATTTAACGTATAACATTAATCCAAAGAATCTTTAAAAATCAGATTGGCAAGCATCCTCCTCCCGTCCGCAGCCAACCACCACTACCGAATAACCTGTCTGCGACTACCCAAGATTGCCAAGGTCATAAAAAATAAGGAAAGACTGAGAAACTGTCACAGACCAGAGGAGACAGGGGAGCCAAGTAAACTTAAAGCGATGCAACACCCTAGACTGAACTGTACAACACAAGGATATTAATGGAGAAACTGATTGAATCTAAATGAAGTCTGAAATGTGGTTAATAGTAATGTAGCAATGTTGGTTATTAATTTTGAAAAATATAATGTAAGGTATTACTAATGGGGGAAACTGGATGATAACAATATAAGAACTCTCATTGCTATCTTTGCAACTGCTCAAAAAATCCAAAGATTCTTCTAAAATTTAAAAAATAAGTTTTTCTTTTCTTTTTTTTTTTTTTTTTTGAGACGGAGTCTCGCTCTGTCGCCCAGGCTGGAGTGCAGTGGCCGGTTCTCAGCTCACTGCAAGCTCCGCCTCCCGGGTTTATGCCATTCTCCTGCCTCAACCTCCGAGTAGCTGGGACTACAGGCGCCCGCCACCTCTCCCGGCTAGTTTTTTGTATTTTTTAGTAGAGACGGGGTTTCACCGTGTTAGCCGGGATGGTCTCGATCTCCTGACCTCGTGATCCGCCCATCTCGGCCTCCCAAAGTGCTGGGATTACAGGCTTGAGCCACCGCGCCCGGCCCAAAAACAATAAGTTTTTGAGGGAGAAAAATCTTAAGGCAGATCATGGACCCACACACAGAGCTCAAATTACTCCTCTGCTGAAAATTCATTTGCTAACTATTTTGTACAACGTTAGAGCCAAAGTGCTTAGCATCCCTATATAATCTGGCCACCCACCAACTTTCTAGTATTTTTCTTAGATGGTCTTTCCCTAGCTCACTTTGCTTCAGTCATGCAGGACGCTGGGCAGTTCCTCTAACATCTTAAGTGCGTGTCTGCCTCAGGGACTTTGCTCTTGCTTTTACCTCTGCCAGGAACATTCTTCTCCCAGATAATGGAAAGATTTATTCCCTCACTTCCTTCAGGCCTCTGCACAAATTTCACCTTACTGGAGAGGTCTCCTTCATCTATTCTATATAATATAATAAGCACCCATCCCACTTTGTCACTCCTTATTCCATTTACTCTGCTTTATTTTTCTCCATCTGCTATAACATCACCAGCTAACATATATTGTTTATTGTCTCTTCTTCCTGAAGTGTAATCTTTTGAAATCAGGAACTTTATTTCAACTTGATGTCTTATTCCAACATTATGTTTCGGATTAATTTTATGTGTGTTTAAAAAGTATTTTGATCGTATGAACTAAACTTAGCAGTTTTTTTAAAACAATGTATTTTCGTAGCAAAACAAAAGAGTTGAAAATCCTGTTTATTCTTCAAACTGTTTCTGGAATTGTTACTGGTTAAGTTTGATTTTAAATTTCTGTATACTATAAGGTTCTAGGGAGATTCAGGGGGAAATATAGACTGAATATCCGAACGAGACAACATTTTAATGGCCACCATGATTAATTTAAATATTACTAGTATAAAATAGCAACATGAATATTATATCTTCTAAAATCTTATAAATCTGGTAACTTCTCTAAGAAATTTCAGGTAGAAAAACTTCTCAATAAATCTTATCTTCTGAAGGGTGTTACACAAAAATGAACTGGGAAATAATTTAGGTCATTTTTCTAAGATAAAGATTTAGTTGAGAGATGTGTTTTCGATATTTACCTAATTTTTCCACACTGAATATGTAGGTATACTGTATGTGTGTGTATATATATACATATATATATACACCTTATTTTAATTCTTATTGCTAGATAAGTGACAATCCAAGGAAAAAGTGCACAATATTAGAAAAGAAAGTCCTTCAAGGTCTGATTGCATTGTCCTTCACTAATTGTGCCTAACAATTTATTCAAACTTTGAAACCTTTTTAAAAATTATGTTTTACACCATTTATAAATAACAGCAGAAAATTAAATGCTACACTGTTGTATTTTGAGTTACCGTATTTCTTAAAAGGCAAATGGTTTTCTTTCTACATTTATAGAATTCTAAGCGATAAAAAGTTTTCGCTGAATTCTGAGCTATATTCAAATGTCGTTTCTTACTTTTGGAATTTTTAGATTTGAGATACAAAGACGGTTATGATTGGCCCAAAAATAGTGCTCATTTTTTAATATTGACAAACCTTATATATTTTTAAACTGAGCATATTAATTCCTCATGACTCCTGTGCCGATACCCTCTTCTGTCCCTGCCTCCCAGGACATCTGTGTCTGGATTCTGGGTAATTATAACTTGGTAGAACTTATAGTAATATTTAATATATGGCAAATATATAAGTGTTTTAAAGTCATCAAATTACTAGGGCAGAAAGAAAGTTCTGAGATTGGACATGAAATCAATATTTTCAACAAAACTATAAATTTGTTCTCCAAATATCTATATAGATATATATTATCTATATCTCTCTCTATATATAAATAGACAGATCCTATATATAGGAAAAGAGAGAGAGATTTTATCTCAAAACAAGCTAGATGGTGGATCTGTAGAACAGACTGAAACAGGTACATGAAGTCATAAACGAAGCCGAGGCTGTGGCCCCACTGAGCTCTGGACCCACACACAGGTCAAGATAGCAGAAAATTCTTTTACTGCTATCATGAAGCAGAAAATTCTTTTACTGCTGTCATGAAGACCCCACACAAAGTGGGGAACCTACACCAAGCTTAGTTCTTGACACAAGTACCTGGGAAGTTGTTTCCTGTTTCCTGCCCTCTGCTCCCACTGTTCTTTGAAAAGAGTATGAAAATAGGTGCTTTAAATTACTTGGGATCATAGTTTATAGGATAACATATGTTTTGAGAGGCAGGAAGAAGGGCATTCAGACTTGAAGCAAACTCAAAATCCAACTCAGATACTGGGTGTCTCACATTTCTGCATGAATAACAAGAATGTTTGTAAAATGAACATCCTTGGGAGATAGAGTTAGCATCTCCCTCTGAAGCCCTGGTCATGTTTGCTTATTCTTCAGTGTAATAAATATAACATATTTCTCCAGGAGAAAAGTAAAACACATTTGCTTTATGTGTTTTAGATTAGAAAACAGGTGAGTTCTCTAATCTTGGGTAACCCAGTCTTCTTCATGTACAAGCATTGCCTGTCCCTCTTTGTTTTATCCTGTGGGAATTGGAGCTCATAGACCTGGTGCAAATAATGTTATTTTGGATATTGCTACTTCTGTTAGTAATTATGCTCTTTGTCTTTAGCCCAGGAATCTCGTGTTTTCTGACAGCATCTATGAAACTCTGGCAGGCTGATTTTTAACTTGCAGATAGAGTAAGCTCTCAGACTCTTCACAGTTGTAGGCATTGTTAAAGGATTGATGTAAGTCTCCATGAAATGATGTGGAAAGATCTCCAAGACATATTGCTAAGGAAAAAGAATTTCAAAACTACATATGCATATATTAATACATACACATGATATATATATAATCATATGTACATATATAGATGCATGATCACATATGATATACATACACTATAAACCCATTCTTGAACTCAACACACACAAATAAATATGTAAATATTCAAAGAAAGTTCCAGAAGAATGTGCACCAAATAATTAGAGATGATTACTTATCTACCAGAAGAGAAATGTGATTGGGCATTTGGGTTGGAGGTGAGTGGGACAATAAATCAGGTATTGAGGAGAAAAGAGTTTAAGCAGTTGGCTCAGGATACATTCAGCCTCTTTGCCAATGGGAAGGACCTCTGGTTTCAAGAAAATAAGGAAAAGTAATTTGATCTAATCTCCTTGTCAGCTGGACTTCCATGCCAATAGACTGATAATATTAGCTAGGAGAAAGAGAACTTATTCACAGAAATCTCTTAGCAGAATGTCCCTGAGGAAAGGATTATTTATAATAATTATAATCCATATATAATAAATACATCCAAGTAAACCTATGGATTTATGAGGCACGACTTCCAGGAGAATGTCCCATAAATTATAGAACTTTCTTGGGTAAAAAAAAAAAGGAAATGTCATATCGTTTAAATGCTTCTGACTGTATCAAGTGACCCTGCACAACCTTTGTTGGATGCCTCATATGACTCTGGGCCAAAGATAATATGCATAATCTAAAAAGAAGGACCCAAGGAGTCACACAGAAGCCCCAGAAGTTTCTGCTTCTAGATTGAGGATATCTTTAAAATTATTTGTAAAGTTTAATTCTGGGTGTGATGTCAGATTTGTGTGAGACTGTTTTGATAATTCAATACTACATTCACCAACACACTACTTCCCTGACCACCTCTACACAACCCATACATTTTGTTTATTCTTGACAAAGTCATCAAAAATACAATAAGCCCTTTTCAGTACACTTTATGTATTTGCCTAATTAAAATTATATTTGCATTTTTTTCTTGGATTATATGATACTCTTTCTTTACGGGTATTTTTCCACCTTCTAACAATTCTACATACTTTTTTTTCTTTTGAGACGGAGTCTCGCTGTGTTGCCCAGGCTGGAGTGCAGTGGCGCAATCTTGGCTCACTGCAAGCTCCGTCTCCTGGGTTCACGCCATTCTCCTGCCTCAGCCTCCCGAGTAGCTGGGACTACAGGTGCCTGCCACCATGCCTGGCTAATTTTGTTTTTGTATTTTGGTTTCACCGTGTTAGCCAGGATGGTCTCGATCCCCGGACCTTGTGATCCACCCGCCTCAGCCTCCCAAAGTGCTGGGATTACAAGCGTGAGCCACTGCACCTGGCCTGATGAGCATTTACTTTATCCTTGGTACTTAGCCTGTATTTCCTATTTTATGCTCACAACACCCCCATAATATGTGTTATTATCTCCATTTTATCTCTCTTACAGAGGAGCATAATGAGGCTCAGAGAATGCAGTCATGTGCTCAAATTTGCACACACAGTGCATTATAGAGCCCAGATCAAACCCAATTCTTTATGCTTCCAAAGCCTGGGCGCTTACTTCTTTCCTTATTTTCTCTCTGACTCTTAAATGTTTTCCCAAAATTTCTTTTCTTACACTTCTATGCCTGCTCCAAATTTGTATTCTTAAGCTATTCTGGATCAACAGCCACTTTGAAAGCTTGAAGAAAATGATGGACTTATTTCCCAGAAAAGTGCATCTAGAAATAAACACAAACCCATTTCATACTTTCTATGACTTTCCAGTGAAATCTGGCCATGACAAGAGGTGCCGGTCTATGTGTTTATTCTAGTGAACTTAAGTCTAGTAACTTCAACAAGCACCTGTTTGTGGTCGCCTTTTATAGCAAACGCATCTAATGCCATTCACCATTAAGCACTCTAAGAGTGCTACCTCTGTTTCAGCTGTGGACAGCTTCGATAGTCCCCTGAGGGCTTGCCAATAAAATCTAGCATCATGTAACCGCTTACTAATGTTCTGCATCAAGAGTTCTAGCTCAGACCACCGTGGAATCCAGTCTGGTCGGAGTAAGTGCAGCTTGGCAATGTGGGATCTTACCACTGGGAGCAATGTCAAACAATGGAGTAGGAGTTTCCGGATTAATGTCCCTACTTCCTATCCTTTAGGTGCACATTTCTGGGAAACATTGTGTGTCTTCTCAGTGGTGGAATGGAGCCCCACTACCCACAGTGACAACCTCAGTGACACTCAACCTGGCTTTTCCTCATTATCTGTCTCCCTCTTCCTGCTCTCTCATTCCTGCTCTTGGGATCACCTCCCGAATAAACTAAATATGAATTCTTGCTTCAGACTCCTCTTTCAGGCCAACCCTATCCAAGCTAAAACAACTCTCAAATTCTCCAATTCACTTTTCTACTACTGACCTCTCTTTTGAGGTACCATCCAGCATGTCAAACTGCATGAATAATTTAACTTTCGTGTTGTATGAGACCTTCATTCTTAGCACATTCGATTTCATCTAATGTCCCTTATCTTGGTTAGTGACATCATTATAAGGAAGTTCTTCAAGATCAAAACAAAACAAAACAAAACAAAAAAACAACTTTGGTGTCGTCCTTGACTCTTTCTCATTCTGTTTGACCATCAATTATCTCCCAAATGTCTCATTTCACCCACCCTCCTCCTTTCACCACTGCCCTAGTCTTAGCATTGAGTTCGAGACAATCACTTACCTCTCTATACTAACAGCCTCATAATCTGGTCTCACTTTCTCCCTTTCCTCTCCCTCATTTCCAGTATCTTGCACTCTATTTGCCTAATGATCTCTCTAAAACACAAATCTGAAACTGCACTTCTGGCTTTAAATTATTGCAGAGAGTACAAAATATGAGTTACTTGGCATGGTGTAAAAATTTTTAAAACCTTCACAATGTAGCCACAGCTTATTTTCAGTTTCATCTTCCACTTTGTCCTTACTGTAGAAGTTGTTTTTCATCACATTGAACATACCCTGGTCTTAAAACAAGTTTGTGCTCTTCACTACTTCATCTATTTGTTGTAGCTGCTATTCCTTCTGCCTGAACAATCCTCTCTCGTGTCTGCCTGAAATCATTTTTCAAGAACTAACTCAAATAACATTTCCATCAAAATTCTTGCTCCTCCCAAGCTTTGGTCTTCTGCAATCCCATATGATTTCCACATTTCTCTGTCTTCTCACAATGTATTTTAACATTTGTTTACTTCGTTATTTTCCTGAGTCTACTGTGTGCTCCATAAATGCTGCAGTGTTGATTATCTTGTCTTCCCAGTGCCTAGAAGAAAGTGACTACTTAAAAACTATGTGCCAAACTCAATTGAAAGGTATGGAGAATGTCAAGAGTGAAGTTGATGTTGAAGAAAGGCACAGGGAAAGAATGATCAACTGAAGAGAACTTATTTATGAACAGACAGTTTGGGAGGAGTAAAGAGTGGTGAATGAAAATGGAGCTCAAATATAAAAGGAAAGCCAGAAGTCATAAGAAAAATGTCCACACCCAGAACGCAAAGAGAAGAGTAATACACATGGCATAAACAAATGCTCAGGTCCAGAGGTGTTGCCGTAATTTAAAAACAAAACTTGTCCTGCGGGTGATTAATGCTAAATTTCCAAAGTATTGCAGCTGTTTATACAAACTGCTATATTCTTAGGGTTAATCTAGCCTAATACTTCAAATTATTCTTTAAAAAATATTGTGCACATAAAGGCATTATGTTTGCAATAATATTAAGTGATTGGAATGTTATTTCCTATTTTGAAATGTTTTATAAATTGGAATTTCTCTCTTAGGAAACTTGGTGCTCCAGGCTTGTGTGTCAGAAAGAATGTCGAGCATCAGTTTCTGAGTTTCTCATATTTTACCTGATTTAAAAGCCAGAGGTGGAACCCCAGGAGTAGTGGTATTAGGCTACAAAAAGTCTCTGAAACTTTCACAAATAAAAAACTCAACATGCTTTATCATGTAAGTAACTTTAGAAGAAACCGTTTTGATTTGTGATATTAATTCTCCTTGCCAGACTATAGTACGCAAATAGATAAGATTTGAAATCTTTTTTGATTTCAATATAGAAGATATGTTGGAGAGATGCCAAATTTATTATGATGTCCCTACATTCTGAATTCATATGAAAAAGGATTTTCCAGAGTTCCAATAAAAGTAATATTTCCCTAAGAGTTCAGTGATCCTTTTCTGTTGCTCTGCAGTGATGTGATAGTCTATTGTGTCACAATTCGATGTTCTACAAATCCTTTGGCTTAAACACTGTCAATCGTCTCTGTTAATATTTTCTTAGTATGTTATAATTGTATTTATCTGTTCTCTACCTGTCCATGTTTTCTGTTAATCTGGGCTATTTTTCCATGGGTTCCCCCTGTTGGGAGGAGACAGCTTTATTCCTCATGCCTATATTATATTCAGATTTTGCTACAGTAGTGTCAGCGAACTTCCTCCTTATCAGATATTCAGAATGTTCTTCCAGGATATAGGTGATTACATCATACAAGGAGGTGAGATAGATAGATAGATAGATAGATGATAGATAGATAGATAGATAGATAGATAGATAGATAGATAGATAGATCTCCTGTATCCTAATTATGTGTGTGTGTAGGTCTTTGTATCAGTACACCATTAAAAGTTTATTATTTTCTGGAATCTCTTTATACTTAGCTCACCAGAATATAATAAAAATCTGTACTTCTAGCTGAGTTGGAAGCAACCAGAAGATACAAAAGGCCAACTTGAAAATGGCATAAACCTAATTTTTAGACCAAGAGAATATTGTTGACATCTTGTACATATAAACATAAAAAGTGATTGTATGATTTTTTATTATTCTCCTTTGATGAGGTTCAATATAGGATATTAATTTTTCTTTTACTAGAGTTTTTCTACATATGTATATATACACCAGTTTCTCCCATTACCTTGTAAGAGTTCCTGGACCATAAACTATCCCTGAGAATTGATTCCACACTCCCTCAGATATGACTTTTCATAAGCCAAGTCCTTTAAAAATACATTTCATATATTTCTCAGACTACATGTCAAATCAGTATCATGCAAACATAGTACTTTTACTACTTTCTTAGAGCATGGTGTTGAGAGGAAAGAATTTAATATATCTGTGCAACATCTACATTAATGCAATGGTGCAATATTGAAACTGCTTTTATCTGCCACATTTCTCAAATGAAAGTGGCAGCTAAATGTTATGGTAGTTAAACTGTGAACCTTGCTCACAATCTTGCCTATGTGAATGTGGCCCTTTGGTATTATTAAGGCAGTAGTCTTTATTCTGCATCTTAGACTTTAAAAGTTGCTATGGATATAAGAAGTCTATCATGTGGTCATGTCTACACCGTAAAATCTTTCCAAAGTGTGCAGCAAATTCTTGATAGAATTCACAGGTCTTTCAAGAAATTAGAGTAAAATTTCATCTGGCATTGCCACAGTGCGCTGTAGAGGAGACTGTGATCTAGCAAGGCTCCCAGAGACCCTGGAAATGAATGTGTCACTAGTTCCTGTTTGAGTTTGGACCTATCTGCCTGTCGTTTGCCTCTCCTGCTGTGTCCCTTGTAATAATCTTGTACTTCACACACATGGAAAGTGTACCTTCCACTATTTGAACAAAAAAAAATTGTAATTTGGAATTTTGAGGTAAATATATCCTTTATTAGTTATGAAAGTAATTCTTTCAGAGAAGTATACCATTAGCAGAAAAATTGGCTATAGACAAGCAATTTCCCATGCGAATATGTTTGAGTGGCTTGGAAAGGGATTATGTTTTAAATATCCTTATACTTTTATGTAAATTGAGTATGCTAGAATCCTTGCTGTGATGCTGATAAACTCCTTGCATCACCCACAGTCAACAATATCTTTTCTTTAGCTGTCCTGATTAAATGAGTGACATTCACTGTTGGTAAATCCCCACAGAGTAACTGGAGCTCACATGTGCCTAGCCACAATACCAGTAATGACATGATTCTGAGGGGATTTGAAACCCTACCTCAACAAATTTTTTTCTGTTTTTCAACATATATTCAAAGCAATACTTCGGCATTGTAATGTGATTCTTGACAGGGCTAAGGTAAATTCATCATGCTAAACTGAAATGTTTCTGGCAGATGTCTACTCCATAACAATCAAATTGTGTGTACTGTAATATATGACAACCACAGTGTTACTTCTGCTTGTAAAACTTACAAGTATAATACTTTATTAATGCAAACCTGGAATGTAATTATGCAATATGTTTTCACGCCACATTTTCTCATTTGGAAAAAACTTCTTGAAGACAGTCTGCCAACTTATAAATAATGTGAATTTTTAAATGAATATAGAAAGGATATAACTTTTTTTATCACAAAGATATTCTGGCATTTTGATACTTTTCAAAATTGTGTATTTGTTGAAATTTAAGAGAGTGGAAAAGTGAAATGTTTTCTCTTATTAAATATTAACTTTGGTCCCCATGGAAATGGTTATTTGTCAGAGATGGATGCTCTTCTTTGAAGAAGAAATAATTAAAATGCTAGCACTAAGTATTGAAATATTTTAAAAATAGATAGATTTTGTGATAACCTCTGCCTAAATATCTGCATTATCTATGCATTTAGTACAATTCATCATATTTTAGGACTAAGGGCTTAAAAATATTTGCTTGAGAGAAAATGTAATTCAAATAAATGGCAACCTTTTGACTTCAATACAAATGGAAAGCCTCAACCCATTATTCCTTTTAGTCTATGGCATTCATTCAACACAAAAACACTGATGGAATCAGAATATAACACCTTTCAAGATTCTGGTAAATTTAAGATTTTATATTATGGTTAGGATTCCCATTGCCTTGTCTCCCATGCTTTCAACAATTACTTCAAAATAAATATTTGCGAGAACAGATAAAAGCTCTTTATTCCTATTTGATGATCTAATTGCCAGATGTAAATTGAACATCTGCCTGGGAAGCTGCCTTGTGATTTCCTTTAAGTATCATCCTCTACCACTAGAGACAAAAATAATCCACGTGGCTTGCTTTTGCCCTGGTGGCACCTCTTCTCTCTTATTTTTTTTGTAAGCACCTGTATTTTAAAGACCTTGAAATTTCACTTGTATTTCCAATGCAAATTTAAATATTTACATTTTAGCATAATTATTTTTGAAAAAAAACCCCACAGATTTTCATTCCATGACCCTTTTGTAATTTATTGTGAAAATAAAATTGTTAAAGCAAGTTTGGATTATTTTATTCGGACCAAGAAAACAAAACGTGTGATGCACATAAATTATGACAAATTAGGCAATCTCTTGGGGCCAGTAAACACCCTCCCAGACTAACAAAATTTAGAACGTGCCCAACTGAGAATTTGAATCAGGTTGTGTAAAAAGACAAAGGCTGGCACAAATATAATTTTGGATTTGCTCACTAATTGCAGGGCTGCTAGAGGCCAACCAAAGAGATTTGGATCATACAATACCTAAGACTTATGATGGGAACTGAACTTCATTAAGCAAGTTAAAAATCAGTTAGCAACCAGTTGATTTAGTTAAAAATGGTCAAGTCAGTGTGTGCATATAGGTTGGTGGAAAATTTTTCTCTTTCAATTATTATGCTTGCAATTGTCATGCAGTATGCATCCTAGGACTACATATCCAATTGTTCACATTATTTAGGTTATTCATACTATAATATGCATATATATTTACCCATTCATTCACTTAAAAAACAACAAATATATAATTGTACGTCTCTTATATACCAGGTACTCTGGATATGCCTTGTCCATCTCTCCTTGGCTTCTTGTGTTTCTCCCACTTCTGCCTACCACACCCTCTGGCTAATATCCAACATTGGCATACTAGGGAACTGGAAGATTTTACTCTGGCACTTATCTTACTAGTTCACCCACCTGAGCACCACATATATTACCATTGTCATTATGTAAACCCTAATAGGAATTATGATGAAAGTTCCTAATGTTGGTGAAACTGCCTACAAATCACTTTCAAATCCATTGCGTTGCTTAAGGAAAATATAACATTTGTGACCTGAAACATGAATGTACTTTATAACTTCTATGAACTTGACTTTTATTTAACATTCATATAGTCAGTTTGTATGCAAACACTGGGCACATTTAATATGTTTATTCACCTAGGGATAGTCTTTCAATATCCTTCCAGAAAGGTATTACTTCAGTTCCGTCTCACCCATCCGTCCTTACAGCCAATGGGTTAGTTCAGGTCCTCACCATCTTTTGTGTTTGTAAATGAATGGAAACCCTTTAAACTGCCTATCCAAGTTCATTCTTCATCTCCCCAAGTTCATCATCCATACTGCTTCCCTCATAAAAATGTGATCAAAATATAAATTTGATCTCACCATTTCCTTGATTCAAATCTTCAGAAAGCTTCGTATCACCTACAAGACAAAATTGGGAGCCTTCAGCAAGACATTTAAGGTGCTACCTCACTGGACTCAGTTCTGCTTCTTCCTATCGCTCCCTACTCTCCATCCTGCTGCAACATAACTGTAAATGCACAATGTATGGATAAATAATGCATGGATGAAAACTTCTCCAAATCCAAGTATGAATGCTTCCTCTTCTGAGAAAATTTACTGATTCTCCTAGGGAGACTTAGTCACTCTCACTTCTCAACTCTCATTGCAATTACACTTGTTTCTATTCCAACCATTTAATGCTATCGAATTAACATGCATTGTCTCTCTTTAGGCCAGGCACAGTGGCTCACACCTGTAATCCCAGCACTTTGGGAAGTCGAGGTGGGTGGATCACTTGAGGTCAGGAGTTCGAGACAAGTCTGGTCAACACACTGAAACCCTGTCTCTACTAAAAGTACAAAAAATAGCCAGATGTGGTGGCACACACCTGTAATTCCAGCTACCCAGGAGGCTGAGAGGCAGGAGAATCGCTTGAACCCGGGAGGTGGAGGCTGCAGTGAGCTGAGATTGCGCCACTGCACTCCAGTCTGGTGACAAAGCAAGACTCCATCGCAAAAAAAAAAAAAGAAAAGAAAAGAAAAGAAAGAAAGTAGTGGGTTTTCTAATTTAGGATTGAACCAGGTGTTTAAGATCTGATAACAGACCTACCTTAGTTTAGAAATGTTTGGTGCCAAAGGCATATAGATGCCATATTAACTTGTATCCATTGGGTACATTTATATAGAATCCCTAAATATGGCATTTATGGGTGGATCTGTAATCTGTAAGCTAAGATTTCTCCTATGGGTATGTTTATGCTGATAATGATACTGAGCCATTTTAGGTTGTGGGGAATAAAGGAAAATTTCATCATTTGGGGATCCTAAAGCCTTGTAATTCAACCATAAGCTTTGTATCATTCATGGTATCGATACCCTCTTTCTTTCCCCGTCCCCCATCCCCAGATTGTTACAGTGTCAAAAGTTAACAGGGAGGATATGTAGGCATTGAACCAAAAATGTTGAGTAAGTTTCTGGAGTGTCTAGTGTAGTTCTTGTATTATTGTATTATTATATTTGAGTATCTGTCAATGTTAAATAGACAAAAACATCCAAGATACCCCAGGATTTATATTTTCTTAAATCTTAGAAATACATGATAACAAGATTGAACTCAGACGTGCGTCTGCACACAAACAAGCTCACTTTTTCTCACTACCTCATTATTCAGAGTACTGGCAGGAAACAGATGGCTCCCCCATAGGGTTTAATTGAAGGGAGATTAATAAAAGGGACTGTTAGCAGACAAACAATCAGTTGTAAGAAGACCAACAAAGGAGTTTGAAGTTCCAGGAACTAACAGCATTGGGAAACCTCTACTTCTCCAAGCCTGCAGAGGTACCAGGAGAGCACTGTAGCTATGGGAGAGGGGCCGTTGCACAGGAACCCCTAATGTGGAGAAAGAGAGTTATTATCAAACAACTGTCTGGAAGGAACAGGGGTAAGGGTGGGGTGGGAATTAATACTTTGACTTCTCTCTTATCTTTTGATTTCCCACCAGTGCCTACCATCAGTCAAAGCCAACTGGAAACCAGAAAGCAAGATATCCTGGCACAAAATCGGGCAGAAAGAAAAAACTGATCTGAAGGTGGTAAATGGAAAATGACTGACACCTAATATTATGAAGAACATCTAACTCTTGAGTCTTCATCCACCTAAAAACAATGGACATCATTGATAAGTAGGCACAGAACAGTAACGCATTGTGAGTTCATTGACTTTTGGGTCAACGCATGCCATGAAAGATAAGTAGTACAGTAGCTATGAATTTTATTCACCATTAGAGCCCAAGCCACGATACCCACTCAAGGTAGGAAAGATGGGAGACAAGAAACAAGCCAGGTAAGACTTCAGTTCCGCGTGTTTCCATCCCAGCTTCAAGCAAAGCTGTTTTGATTGAATCTATTTATTATATTTGGTAATATGTAAAATTACATAAGAAATATACCTGTCTAATGGAAAGATCCAGAAATAGAAATTAGGTTTCCTAGGTCTATCAGTAACTGATAATGTCACTTTAAAAAGTAAACTTAAGCAATCTGTCCCAGTTTTTTCATCTGTAAAATGGAAGTTATAACGTCTATCCTAAAAGAATCATAGTTTTGTGAAGATCAAATGAGAAAACAGACACGGTTTTCTTCTGAAAAGTTAAACAAGTTCTACAAATGTCAGCCCTATCACTTTTTCTATCTCCTAAAGCTGTCCCTGAGTGTAAGCTGCTAATCACCACATCCTCTTTTTTGGGCTATCTTTCCTCTACACATGGAGCACTTCACTCAACTCCAACTTAAACATCACACACAAAGGAAAGATAAGCAGCAAGAAAATCCAAATGCATTGGCAATACCACTGCATGTTAAAAAGAAAGAACTAGGTTCACGTTGAACTTCGTTTTCGTGGTGCATAACTCTCCTTTCCATAGGTCCTATTAACTTCAAAGGGAGCTCCGTGCATGTAAATGATTATATTTATTGGATGCGCCAACTCTTTCTTATCCTCCAGGCACAATTAGAAATATCATAGAAAAATGAATGTCAGAGACTTGGATCCATATTTGATATTCTATGGGAAATTCCCCACAGTTACAGATGTTAAAAATCCTGCCCAATGGTCCAGTTATAAATTTATAGTATTTCCTTTTCTATATCCTTGGAATTATTTTTCTCTGATTTCCTTTTTACATTAAAGGAAAAATATTCCCTTTAGGTCCAGATAAACTAGTGATAAAACCTTGGCTTGTTGTACAGCTTGATATAGTAATAAAAATTTAGACTGTGTAACCCCTCTCTTTCAAGGAACTGTTAGTGCTTCCCTGAGATTATCCCGTTAATAGTTACAGGAACTCTTCCTACTTCAAGTTCACTCTGGGAACTGCTCTTAGAGTCAGTGTCTAGGAACTCAATTCTTGGATGTTCAGCTTAATATCATATCCACTAAACCACACTGTAATTTCAGTGTTCCTTGTAAATTCAGGCCTTTATTAATATTTTTGTTAGGTGGCTAATAACCTTAGCGTTCTGTAGTTGAAGTCGCCACAATAAATTAAATTTGTATGGAGCCCTGTGCTTTTCACACCACTTTGCTGTTTGTTCACTTTAAATTTAGTAGTTTCATAGCTCACAGTGGAAGCGTCCCTAGTACTGACTCTGACAAATAATGCCCTCATTCGGTGCTATCAGTGAATATAAGGACCTTGAAAATGTTATAGACATGGCTCCTCAGCAATATTACGTATTACGTATTTTATATATAATCTAAGGGTAGGTTAACTCGTTAGCTGCATATTTTTTAAAGTGACAAAAACGGAGAAAAATAGAAGAAATCTTTCAAATTAAATATTTAGAACTACTATAAAAGAGAAAATGTTACTATTAAATGATGAAAAACATTGCTGGAAATGTACCCACATCTGATGGATGGTTGGGAAGATACAAAGGCTTTTTAAAATAATGTTTTGATAAGCAATATGACTTACAAAAGATTCATTTTAACTAGCCTTACAGACAAATAAACCATATCATGTTAATTTGAACCCATTTTTAATTATTTGTAAAAAATAAGTAAGCAAGGGCAGTCTAATTGTTGTAAATATTTATAGAGCAAAACAATCCAAACTAAATATAACAATCAAATTTCTAGTGAAAATGTGTGTAAGTAGGTTTATTTTGAAAGGAAAAGTCCTACTCCCAGTGTCATAACCAATTAAATTCTCCAGGTAATGACCCCATTTGCATAGCGAGCGGAACCCACAAGTGGGAATTTTAATGGGTACACCACCTGAGTACAGTAATTGAGAGTGACACAACTTGAACTAGTTTTGTGCTTACCCCACTGAAAATTCTACTCATATTATTTTTAATGTCAAGCTACAAGTCAAATTTCAAGATGATGGATTTGTTCTTTTTTAAGCACTGAGTTTGAATAAAAGAAATGCTTTAATTCTGTTATGCACTGCATATCTTTGCTGTAACGAATCTGTACTTCTGATTCTCACCATTGCTTCATTTTCTTCAGTGATTGGAATTTAATTTTATTCATTAATTTGTGAATAATTAGATAAAAAAATAATGTCCTCAGCAGCTAAATTGCTTTTGGATTGCGATTTAATGTACCTTTGCCAGAATATGTATTATAGTTAAGCTGGCATAACAGTTTACTAAAATGTCATTGTGTAAATATGCCCAGTTATTCTTTTTGATGATCTAACAAAATCTAATATAATACGTATTCATGGGTATTTTACTCCTCCTTCACCTCAGCACCAATAAAACACAGTTTCTGCAGAGCTGATCAGAGACACCTTGTCATCTAAAGATGTTACTTTTAAAAGATATTCTCCTTATCTCTCAGGCACTATTCATGTCCTTGAAAGAATTGTGCATTCTGATTGAGGGATCATATGACGTCCACATGAAATTATACAATAAAGGTGATTTCAAGACTCTAAAAGTCAAACACACACGATGAACTAGGTTTTGAGGTGACATTCTAAAACTTCTTTTGTTTCACTCTAAGATTGCTTGCGATCTAACTGTTTGTAGGTGTTTGACACCACTCTGCCACATCTGTAATTGGCATAGCATCCAGCAGACAGGCTCTGTACATCTTTACACTGCAACCTACCAAGTTAAGAAATGTATTGGTTCAATATAAAACAGCAGGCTGTTTTTAGACATAGTTACTAGTGCACAAGCTTTAATATGGCTTGGCTTCATCCTATAATGAGATCTTTTAGTTCCCTGCTCAACAGGCTTTTATTCCTTTGCAAAAGGCTATGAACTATGTCAAGTGGATCAGCTGCTTTTGTACACCCTCTTTCTTGGCTTTGGAGCATAATTCCTTTGCTTCTACCCCTTTATGCATCAGACAGAACTTAAGAACCTTTTCCATTTTTCAAGCTAAACTTAGAATTTGTTTGAATTTGCTTTTCACCATTTTCCTAATAATTACATTCTCAACTAAACCTCACACAAAGACCTGCCTGGAAGTGAACACCTAATTGCAGAGCTATACTTTGTCTTTAACACACATATCTGTACCCCATGTTGGTAATGTGTCAAAGGATGGTTATCTGAAATGATTTCTTCACGGTCACCTCACAGCTAAATTAATGCTTCCTTTTCAGTGAGCACTAAATGGGATGTGGTAAGGAATTGAGTGCATAAATAGACAAACAAACAATGGAAGTAGAACTACTAGCCACAGTTCAGTGAGAAGGCAGGAAGCTACTTAACTTGACATCTGGCTGCTTAAGAGTTATAGTTGAGGCTCTAGTGGAAAGTGTCATGCTATTATGACAGTTTGGTGAAGAATGGGTGGTGCAGATTCTGTTTGCATAGAGACACTGCTTTCCAGGTGGGGCTCGGCTGTGGTTTTATTTCATTTTCAGATTGTCTATTGTCTTCATTAAAATTTGGTCATAAATATGATATTTTGAGTTATAGTGCTTTAAAAGGAGCAGTCATGGTCCACTGAGAATTTTGCAAAGTATGTAGAAGATTTAGTCATCAATGATAGTTTTTGTAACACCCATCCTCCATGTTAGGGCTGCATTACAATAGCATCCCCTCTCCACAACTTCTTCCATTTTAAGCAAACTCTAAAAGCAATCTTAAATAAGGAAGTAAATACTGGCAGGTTCACTGTTGAAACTGTTTTCTCACGGGAGATGCCAAACTTCTTCCCTGGGTTGAAACTTCTTAAGGGTTATGTGACTTTCTTGAGGTGCCTAGTACCAATCCAAGCACAAAGAAAACACTCATTGCAGTTTATTGTATAGGCATATTGGAGATGAAGGGTTGAAAGGATTCTGTTTTAATACCCAATGCTTGATTATAAAAACTATAAATAGTGTGGAACAAACCCTATTAATGTATATTACCCATTGTTTAAAACAAAAATGATATGTTCTGCTGTATTAGTGTAAAAGAAAACAAACTGGATATTATGGTAGTTGATGAAATTTTCTGTCACCAGTCAGATTAGATGCAACAACCCTACAGGCCTACAAATCACAAGTAATTGGAAGGGGCATAAAAGTCTTGAATAATTTGAAAAACAATCTCATGAATAAATAACCTGGTTAATTAGGCAGTTAGGTAAATCTAAACATTTCAGTAGCATTCAAGAAAGCAAGCTATAGAGTCTCTGGGCTCAAGTCTTATTTATGTCAGGCAGTGATGTTTGACTCTTATAACATTAGAATCTAGAGCACTGATAGAGTTTGCGTGGATAAAGAATGGAAAGTTATTACATAAGGTTGCCTTGGTTACTCCTTGAACTGCTCAGATAACATTGACTATCCAGGTGAGGAAAATGGATACAGTTGATACACTGTAAAAATGAAAAAATAACTTTCTAAATAAAAAATCTTCTAAATAAAGTCATACTGTATTGTTTTAGTTAGATGCTAACTGCAAAGCATTTACAAAAATTGTGCCACTATATGCCCTACATGGAAATTCTTCTGATGATTTATTTTTGAGTGAAATTCATTAAATCTAAGACTCAATTTCATAGATGTTCGAGCATTTTTACGTTGGTTTTTAATCTCGGCACATATTGTAAAATTACCTTAGTTTTTCTAAGTAGAAATATAGTTCCAAAGTAAATAAATGAAATTAATTTACTAAAACGATGTAAAAAAACTTGTATTTTGACATATTATAAATTTTTAAAAGAACACTATGTTTTGAAATCACATATCAATGATCATTTATACCATAAACTGATCGATATTTTTCGTAGTTCATTTATGGACATGAGTCATGTGATTTACATAAGAAGACTCGGAAATCTTCAGACAGGGATGAAACAGGATAAAGACAACCTACAGGTTTTAACTTATGGTTGAATTATTTCAAATATTAGTCAATATGTCAATTAGATATAAACATATGGTAAAGCAAAATAAAGAACTCATTTTAAAAAAATTTTCAAAATAGTGTATTCAGGATAATACAAGTCCAGTTTTAAAACATTTTAAAAGCCTTTCCACATTTAAAAGGACACTGCCTATAACTATAAATTCTAGCACTTAGTCATGATAGCCATACAGTTCAACAAAACATTTTACATTAAGAAATCATAAGATATATTGAAACTATTTTCACATTTGCCTACTTTTCCTTTTTCTTATTCCTTTTAATTATACAAGATACTTTATGGAATGACTGTCTGGAGTAGACAAGAGGAAATGTACTATGAACATAAATACAAAAATAAAATTCTGGTATCCATTAACATTCTCTGTTATGGAGAAACATTATTTCAAATGTGTTAATATTTTCATTACAAATTGTGGCAGTATATGTTTAAATACTAGACTAATCACTTGGTTGAAAAACTGCATATAAAAAGCCAAATATTCTAACAATTCCAGGTCATTAGGAGGTTTCATGTGTCCATAAACAGATGATATTCTCACATCCTAATATATGAGCATAAGTTAATTTTGGGTATATGTAAATATTTAGATTGTGGTTACTGTAAAATAGTGCAAAGATTTCCTTATATTTTATGTAACAAATGAATTAAGTTCTTTAGAGGAGAAAAATGAAGACAGTTATTTACCAGAATTATATTCAGATCTCCAAATTTAAAGGTTTTGTATGTGTGTATGTACGTATAAGTAGCAATAAAAGAAAGATTCAAAAGTTTGCTAAGTTTTTTCTTTTTTAAGCCCTTTAAGTAATGATACAACTAGAAACTAGGTTTCATCTCAAAGGAAAAACCACAGGTGATTTTCTCATGCTTCAGGTTAAAAACCTCTCTTAAAAGGCTAGGTTTGCGAAAGGCTTCCTAAAATTATGCTTCTGTTGTTACTATCAATGTGATATTCAGCCAGAAAAATTAAAAATAATTATTAATCCCAAAGCATACTTTCAAAATTTCTACAAAGAAGTATATTAAATCAAACCAAACTACAATTTTAGAGAGATCAAACTGAGTAGGAGAGTGCATGGTATGAAAATTTACTCTCCCTTTTATGTAAGCCACACAGTCTCTACGTCTCAATAACTATATAATTAGTCTTGTAATTGACTGATTTCTTTACACTTAAGGATCATTATAACCTGCCATATTAGTTTACTTTAACATAAAATTGTAATACAGAAATTTGGTCACAGTAGTGGATGTCTAGATTTCTTCTGCTTTGAAAAGAATGGTTTCCATTTATCTGTGTTTACAAAAAATAGCAATGCTTAAGAAACAAACCAAAGCAAACAACTAAAATGCTCTCATCCCCAAAACACCTAAAGCTCTCAAGTAAAAGAAAGCCTATGAATAACTCAGAACACTGGGATTTTAATATGAAAAATTTCCCAATTTAAATGAAATGTGTCAGAGTACTCCATCTTCTTTATTAAATAGAGCTATTTTACTAAGGCATTATGTTTTCATCAAAAAAGTATGATAACATTTAAATTATGTGTAAGACAATGCATATTTTTAGTTAATTTAAACTTTATAGCTTTTTTAAAAAGCTGTATTACTGCAACTAATAACAAAGGATGCTGAAGGCACTGTTCTTTTAACTGGTTAAGGGCACACACGATTTAGGGTGTCCACCTAAAACTTTGTCAAAAATCTAAATAATTCATTTAAATGCCAGATGAATCACTCATTCTAAGAGAGTCTTCAAATGCCACATTCTCCCTGAAGCCTTCCTGAATATTCTGGTAGCAATTTTCTGCGTATTCCAACAGCCTTTTGAGTTTATGTCTCTTATAATCCTTACTTCAGTATGCCTTGTGGTATGGTTCATTCTTTACAGACCTCCTTAGTCTGCTAAATCTCATGTTCCTGTGGACAGGAGTGGAACTGTATCTATTCCCACAGTCTGAGGAAGAAAGTCTACACAGTAGGCATTCAGCATCTGTTAAACAAGCGGAGAAGGTAAGGGAGAGAGATCAGCACTGGTTCCCAACTACTATGTGAGTTTGTTTCCTAAAGTTTCTTTTAAAATAAAGACTGGTTTATTTATTTACATATTTATTTATTTATTTAGAGATGGAGTCTTGCTTTGTCACCCAGGCTGGAGTACAGTGGCACAATCTCAGCTCACTGCAACCTTCGACTCTTGGTTCAAGCAATTCTCCTGCCTCAGCCTCCCAAGTAGCTGGGACTACAGGCACCCGCCACCACACCCAGCTAATTTTTTGTATTTTAGTAGAGACGGGGTTTCACCATGTTGTCCTCGCTAGTCTCGAACTCTGAGCTCAGGCAGTCTGCCCACCTCGGCCTCCCAAAGTGCCAGGATTACAGGCGTGAGCCACTGTGCCTGGCCAAGACTGCTTTCATTTAATCACGAATAGATACACATCAAAATAAACTGCCAGGTTTAAATACTCACTGAAAAATAATATATTTGGAGCAAAGGGCTCCTGAGAATGGTTAGAAGAAACAGAAATATCAGTAAAAAGGAGAACACATTTAACATTTGGGGAGGGGGTGTCAAAATGTCCCAAAGTTATTGTAACATATTAAGAAGTTTATCAAACTAGTTAAAGTAGTTAAAATTTCACATATTAAACCATGAAGATTTAGTTAAAGTAAAAAGGCTTTCAGAGATTACTTACAATAATGAGTTAACAGTGCAAATTCCATGTTGTTTCATGAGAATCTTACAATGTGCTTTTCTTCCCCCCAAAAGTAAATTTTTAAACACTCTCCAGTTTTAACACAAACAAAAGATAAATATTTATGAAGGAAAACAAATTCCACAGCATTCCATACAGATTTCCAAGCAGTCTGATGATTCACAACAGGCATCCATGATGCCACAGTCCATATCACAAGGGCAGTTACAGTCATCCCCCATCTCGTCTCCACAGCAACAGCAGCAGGCTTCTGAGGTGCAGATGCCACAAGACGCTTGTCCCAGGACAATATTGCAAAGGGTCAGGAATTCGCAGAACAAGCAAGCCAGGATACAGTGGACGCAACAATCTTCATTTTCAGTGGTAAGGAGACCATGTAGTGAGAAAAAGGAGGAACACAAAAGACATGGTTATCAATAGATTCAGTAAGAATTGAGCAAAATAGTTAAGTCATCCACAACCCAAAGGAAGTTTGCTTTGTGAGCTGGAAGCTCAAAAAGGAGCTTAAGTTAAACTCTAGATGAGTGATCTTTAGAAGAAGATACTTAGTTCGAAAAAAAAAAAAGTATTGTGTGTACGCACATGTGTTCACATGTGTTAGATTATTACTCTCACAAACTGTGCAATGGCCCTTGGTCCTAGATGCCACTTCTCTATGCTTCTTATCCACCTTTCTATATGCTATTGCTCTTTATAACACTGGCTAAAACAATTGCATTTTAGTTATTAAAGTCCTTCAGAAATAGAAATTTCCTTCAATTGCTCCACCCCACCTGCTCTAAAATTGAAAAAGAACAAATTTAAATATGAAATATTTGATGTATTATTGAAAAATTAATTCAATAGTTCAACCAGAATCCATTAAGACTTCACTTTCCAATACAAATGATTCAATTTCATGGTTTTAGGCCTTTTATTTCACAAATATTAAATAAAAACAGTGAGACTCTCTGGTTGGGTCCAACTATTGTTTCTAGAAGGGTCCTTCTGCCTACTTCTAACAAAGGAATTTATACCTTAGCTAATGTGAATAATGACACAGGAACATTGCTTTCCCTCTTCCTTTGGTGGCAAAGAACTTTAACATCTCTGTTATCTCCTGACACATCTCTAATAATGCCTCTCTAAACAACAATGTTCACTAAACTTAATAAACTGATAAAGTTGAGAAATCAAAGAGATTATAATTTAATAAATTTAGATTCTAATGTTCTAATGTCCATTTCTTTATAATTCTGGGGCAAGTGAAAGGAGTAATGGAAGGAAATTTCTATTTCTAGATAACTTTAACACATGTAATAACATCATTTAAAACCAATGTTATAAGACAATTGCCTCATATCAGAAATAGTTATGAATTTTTACCAGAATTAATTCTGGGTTATTTTGTGTGGGTTCCTTGTTTTTTGTTTTTGTATTTTGTATAATATAAGTTTTAATAAGAAGATTCCACTTCCAACAATAGCAATAAGGCACAACCACCCCACCCTCTTCCCATTGTCACATGTCCTTTGTGTTTCTGTATTTGGCATTAAAATTAAGTGCCTTTGATGGAGTGTCAGCAAACTGTAAAAACCAAAGATGAAGGAAAGAAAACCAGCTTGTTGCATGGCAGCCATGCTTTAATACAAAATCATGCACTTCTCTGTAGAATGCCATATAACTGCATGTAGATGTGAATTGACAGAATTCCTCTACTACAGATTCCTTGGCTACAGATGCTTCAGGTAAGGAAAAACAAACACCAGCGTACCTACGGCAGTCTCTTAACTCTACAGGCCTATACCTAAGCATCCCGTCATAAACTCCCTAACTCTTTGAACACCCCTCTGTTTCTCTGCAGATTCTAACTTTGTAGAGAATTCAGAGGATGAAAGGAGGAAATGTGGAAACACAAAGTCATACACTCCACCTGCCAGATGGTGAAAAGGAGGAAGGGTCAGAGAGAACTCAAAAGGGAATTTCCAGAGTTGTGTTTGCAGAATTAAAGGCTAAAAGGACACACTGTTCTTTCCTTTTTTTTTAGTGCCAAGCCCACTTTTACATATGATGGTCCATGCAGCAATTGGAAAAACAAAAACAGAGTTGTGAGAGTTTTCAAGTCTTTCCATCTTCCCCTAATATTGATTTCTAGTAGTAACAAATCATTTCAGGGGAACTCTAAAATCAACCTACATGAATAAAGGCCCATGACCTTACAACATTCTGGATTTCTAGACAGTGTCCGTGGTTTCCCTTTATCAACTCTGCTGCCATACTTTCATCTCATCATCTGTCTTATATGACTCTATTCAGTTGAATTTTTCCAGAATTACATTATCGTCATGATTTGTAAAATATTTGAAATGTTATAAACAGCAAGTTTCATTATTACTTAGAAGATATTGTTTAACTGGCATCAAGTCAGTTTTATTCAATGTACCTTCAAGTGAATATCCATATTATCTATTTCCAATAATACCTCACTGAGACCTTAACTTTCTATTCCACCATGAAATGCTTAAATATCAAGATTGAGAGAGGGACTCAACAAAAACCCACTTGACATTGAAGAACCTTAAACAAAATGTTTTTAAAAGCCTAAGAGTGGTTATTGATTATGTAAATTATTTATATACTAGTCATAAAATTTATCAGACATGGAACTACATATAACGGGTCTATCCATTTTAAAGGGGAAAGAATGTCTCGTCCAGTCATAGAAATAGATGGTTACAATATTTTTGAAGCCTCCTTTGGTCCCTTCCTGAATCTATTTTCCTCTCCATAGAAGTAACCACTGTCTTAAATATTAAATATTATATGATCTTTCCCCTGCTCTTTATTGTATTTTTCACAGCAGTACATGTGTACACACCCCTAAAAAATATACCAGAATGGAAAGTATACTTTACAAATTGCTGTGAGTAGCATCTTCTGCTCAACATCCTGCATTTGAGATTTATCTATGTTGATTCATGTAGCTGTAGTTCACTCATTTTCCAGGTGCATAGTATTCCATTTAATTAATATACAATGATTGATTTATCCATTCTATTATTTTTTATTTTTCTTTTTTGAGACAGAGTCTCACTCTGTCACCCAGGCTGGAGTACAGTGGCACAATCTTGGCTCATTGCAACCTCTGCCTCCCGGATTCAAGCAATTTTCCTGCCTCAGTCTCCCCAGTAGCTGGGACTACAGGTGCCCGCCACTATGCCTGGTTAATTTTTTGTATTTTTAGTACAGACAGGGTTTTACCATGTTGGACAGGCTGGTCTCAGACTCCTGACCTCAGGTGATCCACCCGCCTTGGCCTCCCAAAGTGTTGGGATTACAGGCGTGAGCCATTGTGCCCAGCCTCATTCTACTATTTATGGATATTGTGGTCATCACCAGTGTTGTTGCTGTTCCTAACATGGCTGTTCTTAACATTGTTGTTTGAAACAATCTTATCCAGGTCTCCTAACATACATGCTAAGTAGCCAGCAATAGGATGGTTGGGTCACAGGCCTGCTCATCTTTAATCTTATTAGATAATGCCAAATTTGTTCCCGAGATTGTTGCTCCAAAATTTAGTCCCACAAACTAAGTATGAGAGTGCTCATTCTCCACATTCTCACCAATCTTTGAAACCATCACAATTTAACATGTGCAAGTTGTGTGTGAAATGGTATCTCATGGTGGTTTTATTTTGCCTTTTCTTGTTTCCTAACAGGTTTGGACATTTTTTCATGTTCATTGGCCATTCATGTTTTCTCTTCTTTGAAGTGGGTGTTCAGTATGTTCATGTTTTTTCCTAACTTTTATATTGGGTTGCCTCCTTTCTCTTACTAATTTGTAAAGGTTTTTCAGATATTCAAGATACTGATCCTTTGTTAAATATGATTGTCTTCTATCAGAATGTGACTTAATTACAATAAACTAACAAAAGGGAGATAAGTTAACTTTTGAACTCGGAGAGTTTAAGGTGAGGAAGGGAAAGCCAAATTAAATCTTGTTTGATAACACTGGATATGGGATTACATGGCTGAGGAAGTTAAGTGGCAGAGAGAAAAATCTGATAATTGATCAGCAAAAAGACGGAGAAGTGTTAGTAAGATTTGATAGCAGAATGAAACAAAAAAGTTTTAGTGTCTGATTCAAAACAAGGAACTCAGCTATGCTGATGACAGAAAAGGGGAAGAAACCAATAAGCAATTAGGAGAGAGAGATTGGATGTGATTGGTGTGAGATCAATAGCCTTGAGGATGAAGAGAGATGGGAGTGACATTCCAAACTAAACCACTAGTTGCCTCCCATAGGATATATTCATTTGAGAATTAATATTTCTTCCAGATCTTAGACTATAATGACACGTCATGAAGATTTTAAAAGCCTTAAGCCAAGAAATGAATCTCTTATAACTCCTACTTTAGTAAACAAGATTTACAAATTAATTTGCCTGTTAAAATATCATTTTATTTTTAGTAGACAAAGAATTTTTTTTTAAGTTCTTAGGTCTAAATAGATCAAACACTCCTTTGCTAACTTCTTTTCTTCAACAAAACCTGTTTTCTGTAACTGATTGGTGTAAGTGGTTACTTTACTAGAATGGGAGTTGTAGCTTTAATGCAGGAAAAGTATTTACTTGCTGTTTTCAAAATTGAGAAACATCTTAAAAGTAGAGATGTTTTCATCAATTTTTCATTTTTTTTTTTAAATGGAAACTTACTTTGTACTAAACTCTCTTTTAAGGTCTTTATAAATATTGATTAATTTTATTCTAATAATACTCCTAAGAAGTCATACCGGTATTATGCCTATTTTACCAACGCAGAGACTGATTCACAGAAAATTTAGGAAATTTTCCCAAGGTCATAGAGGGAGTGAGTAGCAGAAACAGGATCAGGACCCAGACAGTTAACCTCCTGAGACCATGCTCTCAGTCAGCAAGCCATGCTGCTGTTACAGGAGTGGGTCACTTCTAACACTGGGATAATGTTCCTTGGAGGAAGATCACTTACAAATCCAAAACTTTCTGCTGATTTGTTTTGTTCATCTATCTGTTTTTAGCCTTGGTTCATGTTCCTTTTCTTTTTTAAAAATTATTCTGCTGTAATCCCAGCACTTTGGGAGGCCGAGACGGGCGGATCACAAGGTCAGGAGATCGAGACCATCCTGGCTAACACGGTGAAACCCCGTCTCTACTAAAAAATACAAAAAACTAGCCGGGCGAGGTGGCGGGCGCCTGTAGTCCCAGCTACTCGGGAGGCTGAGGCAGGAGAATGGCGTGAACCCGGGAGGCGGAGCTTGCAGTGAGCTGAGATCCGGCCACTGCACTCCAGCCCCGGCGACAGAGTGAGACTCCGTCTCAAAAAAAAAAAAAAAAAAAAAAAAAAAAAATTATTCTGAATTTTAGTTTTAACAAAAAGTTGAAAGTAAATGTTACCCTTCAATATGTAAGAACAAAGTCATCACTAAGTTGAAGAATTAATAAACTGCCAGTTGCATTGTTAAAACAGACATAAGAGAGAAGGCAGTGTGGAGAGAGATGATGTCTCAATCAAAAGAAACAAATCTATAAATTTAAAACATAAATTTAAGGACTGTAGCTACATGATCAAGAGCTCCATATGCAGTAGCTCTTTATGTCAATATTAAAACTTACAAAATGGAGACATTGTTTTAAAACGTAAGTCCTTTATATTTTACTAGAAAAGTACTTTGGGTTACTCTGAAAAACCAAATCTATTAACAGGCATCTAAAGAAGCCGCAAACCAAAATGCATTTACAAGATCATAGAGATGTTAAACAAGATGTATCTACAGAAGTATCTACCAGAAACACATTCATATTCTTATTTTTTAAATAGAGAAATATCTAGAAATTACAACAAAAATTAGCCAAAAAAATTCCTTAAATCCTACCAAATTGTTATTCCTTGCCAAAAATCATTTTTTTTTTGTTTTTTTTTTTGTTTGTTTGTTTGTTTGTTTTGGTGGATCTCTTTATAAAACCCTTCTATTTGTAACCTTCTATTTCTGTCATAGTTTGACTGCGACTCAGGGTAATGAAAAGGTTAAAGTAAACTAAGAAAAAACAGTTGTTATAGTTTCTATCCCTGCCACTGCCAACAGGAATCAAGAATCATAAAAGGCACGATAATGATGGTTTTATTTGAGGTAAAGAGAAGATCACAAGAATGATCAAACTTAAGAAGGCTTGAATAGAGAAACAAACTTTTTTTTTAAAAATGAGTCATCTGCATCCATGTGGCTTGCAGTCAGGAATCATCTTTTTCCCCGTTCTTGAGATTTCAGTTTTTATGGTTTTATTCAGTCAGTATTTACAGTTTTTGCCAAAACTGTTTAACCTCTGAGAAGTCCACTGGGTTCTGGGAAAGGTGCCTGTCCAAAACTGGGCCAAGCAAGAATTGCACAATTCAGTGTACTTAAGAGGAGAACTCAGCACAAGACTGGCAGCTACTGTAAATTTAGGAAAACAAAGTAACACTTTAGAAGCTAAGTAGCTAAAAGGAGAGCATAAAAGGAAATATTTACCATGTTTGATTTAAAAAGCAAAACAAAACCACAAAAGCTGTGATGAATTACTGAAGACACAACCCCACACAAAATCTTTGAGTGCTACGAAAGGTCATCAGTGTTATGCTCAGGCAGCTGGCCTGTTATCTGGAGAGCTCCTAGCTCCTCAACAGCATTCAAGAAACAACTGGAACTGACTTCAACAGCATCTTAGAAGTCTGGTGACAATGTCTGTGACTGATCCCAGGAACTCTGTGCTGCTTAAAATAAGAGTGAAGACTAGCTTTTGTAAAAACAAGTAAGTTTATAATGAAATTATCCCAATTGATACTGATACCTGATCAATATGTGGCCAAATTACACTAGGGAATATGAGGAATGCACTTTATCAAAGTGAAAGGAACCCTGATTGAGTCACCAGAAAACTACACAATAAACTCAGCTCTCCTCTAAACGAGCCTCTTTTATCTCTTTCATTTCCTCCTTTTAAGATGTGGTATGACAGGTGCTCTGAATTTCTTGGAACAGAGATACCAAACAGCTACAGTGGAGTACAGGAAAGGACAGACAGCAGAGAATTCGGAGAATAACCCACAACCCATTTCCATTTTTAAGAGAATACAGATTGAATAGGTCTTATCTTATTTCTAATAAAGTTTCCTATGAAATAAGATGCTTGAAAGTACTTTCTTAATCAAATCCCCATCATGTAAGCTACATGCTGAGAAACAATGGTTTATTAGCATTTATCAGGCCAATAGTATGCCAAACAAAGACCGCGGATTAGAACATGAGCAATAAGAGTTATGTGTATTTAGTAATTTAGGAAATTGCTTTGAGGTCAAACCTGACTCTGTAGCTTTAAGATCAATGCCACAGAGCACCCCCAGTTGTTCCCCATTCTTTAGCTGCTATGACTATCATCTGCCCAGTGGTGGTATAACAGGACTCTGTGCAAAAGTCTGACTAGGTGAAGGCTTTCCTCTTCCTAGATACTGCTTTACTGCGACTGTTCTTTCCCAATAGGAAAATCAAAAAGCAAGCTAGAAGCGGGCTGTGGTTATCCTGAATCACAGCCGAGATGGCTAAGTGAGCATCTAGCCTCTGTAAAAACCCAGCTGCGAGGGACCAGACACAGACATCTCTGGGGAGTTCTGCTCCTCAAGTGTGTGTGGGGGTGGGAAATGTTTACTAATACCACACGGTAGCTCAGCTCTAAGTAGCTCCGTGTCTACAAGACAGAGGACGCACAGCACTTCTGGCCAACAGCCCTAGCCTGACCTGCTGCCTGAATAAACTGGCCTAAAGTGAGCCTCCTACACAGAACGCTCTGGCACAAAACTCTCCCGAGAGGCCACACATCTTAGCCAGAATCCAGTCAACATTTTCCTAGTGGGGAACAAAGTGAGATGGGTCAGGAGGTAAAAAGAAAGTTAGAGAAAAGCTACATTTTCCACTGCAGGACAAAGAAAACCATACTTTGGGAAATTGAACAATAATCTTTACTATTATCTTTCCTCTCAACAAAGTCAAAAAGAAACTAGGAAAAAACACAGCACTGCCCTCCCACATCCCACAAAGTGACTCCTCAATAAGTTTCCTACCACATGTGCAAATCCTAGAATCCATCTCCATCCTATGGGAGGTGCTTTTGTATTTTAAATGACAGCCAGTGGATAGCACAGATTTTTTTCCTTCTATTTGTTTACCTTTGTTGCCTGATCTGTGGTTGATTCATTAAATATTCCAAACTCTCACAGAGATCGAATCCAGTAATTGTTGGTCATGACTTAACTCTAACACTGGTTAAGTAGTCCTTTCTAAAGAGATGCATTTTACAAAGTGTAGGAAGTTAGACTCGGGGGAGGTAGTTCACGCCTGGAATCCCGAGGTGGGCAGAATCCCAAGGGGGGCGGATCCCTTGAGCCCAGGTGTTTGACTACCCTGGGCAACATGACAAAACTGTTTCTACCAAAAAAAAAAAATAGCTGAGTATGGTGGCGAGTATCTGTAGTCTCAGCTATTTTGGGGAGGGGGTAGGGATGGTGGGGGGTGGAGTGCTAAGGTAGGAAGATCACCTGAGCCCCAGGAGGTCCAGGCTGTAGTGAGCCATAATCATGCCACTGCACTCCAGCCTGGGTGTCAGAATGAGACCCTATCTCAAAAGCAAAACAAAGTCCAGGAAATATGTATATACACACATACACTTGATAGATAGGTAGATCTCAGAAAATATTTTGATTCTTAGAAGCTTAACACAGAAATCTGAAGAGAGGTAAAAGTTTAGTTATTGGAAGTGCTTATTTAAATTATTTTACCTAGAAAGTCAGTTTTTGGGCAGAAAGGAGGGAAACAAAGACTAGAAAATATCAATGGTGCAAATAATATTTACATTCACTTACTGAATCTCTACATTTTAAGATCACAAGCTTAATAGCTGGTAATAACATTACTGTCCTTATAGGGTTATGATGAAGATTAAAAGAGATAATTTATGCACATTAAGTACTTAATAAAGGATTTAACATGCAAGTGCTTACTAAATATTATTACTGTGACAGCTGTGAAGTTGATAGCAAAATATTTATTCTAGGAAAACCACACCTCTCCACCTACCTATGTTCCATTTACTCTGGTTACCACACTGACATAGGGCCATTCTATTTTAACCTAAGGAGGTTTGTAAAAGACTCTGACCACAGCTCAAACACTTGAAAGAACAAACCAAGAAGGCAACTCTAAGAAACAGAATTTGTAGAGGAGTGAAGCATCAATCTACCCAGAGAGACTTAGTAACCTTGTGTTTGGCTACAGCAGAAGATTTAAAAATAATAACCTATTTTTTCCATATTTCAATTATTATCTATTTATTTTTTCCAGAGGCTAGAAAGCAAAAACAGTAAAACTATACTTTACTCGAACCTATTCGGTGCTGGCTATTTTCAGTTGGCCAGTTGAAATACTTCTAATATAACAAGTTTAAATAATAACAAAGTTGAATATAATTTCTGGATAATAAAATATACTTTAGATCTTAAACACATTTTCTTAGAAAAGATCAATATGCAACAGTTCACTCAAGTTGGTAACAATACCATTTATGGCTATAACAAAAATACATGCAAGTACATCCTCTAGCTTTAATGAAAATGCATATTGGGGTCAAAATAATCCAAAATATCTCTCCCAAATGCTTAATATATTTTCCAATTTTATTTTCCCAACTGTGTTTATTTCACAGTTCACATTTCAGCTTCATCTCTTTTTCATTTGTCCTTGGCATATACATTGTGCAAGTTACAAATGAAAATAAACCAGTTTTGTCTTGTTAACAAAACTTAAACCATAATGTACCCACTGGGTGATTCTGTAAAACGTGATGATGATGATGATGATGATGATGATGATGATGATGATACTGATGAGCAAAATAACACCCTGGTTATATCCAATGTTTTCCATCACTGATACTAGCCTATTGCAGAGATGCACAGGGTTGGCCAGGCCACCTAGGACATAAGGTCTTTATGGCAGCAAGGGAGGAAACAAACACACTAAAAGAAGGCTGACTGATGCTGACAATATTCACAGGACTGGGATCATACACAACAATTCTCCAGGCACTTGACCAGCCAGGGCTCAGCAAGAGTCCAAAGGGCACTTTTGCAATCCAAAGGGCTGAGAGGTCCCCAGCAGTGACTGTTCCTGTAGGACCCCTGGAGGCAGGGGCAGCATCCCCAGCAGGAGGTGCAGACCTCACACAGGCAGGAGGAGCCTCGCCTGAGAAGACCCAGGATGCACTCCCCAGCCCCGACAGAAGAGACAGGCCCCAACCAAAGAAGCACAGCGGTCTAACAGACAGGCCAGGCAAGATGAAGCGAAGCAAGCAGAGTGAAATGTTACAGCGAAATGAGACACCAAAGCACGTTTCAAAGCAGTGCACAGGAGGTAAATCCTATTATTTATGGAATTAATTTGTGAATCAACGATGGCATTGTTACTCTTTGCACATCCCTCCCTCTCCACCCATGTTATCTACTAATACCATTTGATTTTTTTAAGTCACTATTGCAAGCCTCAGATGAACAGGACAGCATGACATTGAAATTATAAGGTATAAATACCTCCGCCTTAATTTAGTGTACAAACAATTCCAGAGCCAAAAACAATCTATGAACATGTTGTTTACAAGTATACTCTAAAATTGCTGAAAACAGATAAACCTAGTTTTCTCATGCAATAAAAATTTTGTGGCCTAGTGTATTATTACTTTAAACTAGGGAAAATAAGATAAAAATTAAAACCCTCTTCCTGAGGTGCTTCCCAATTCCCTGCGTTTCATCTGAGCCACCCCCTAACTGAGTTATTCCTGTCACAGCTCATTACCTCCTATTACCATTTGGGCAAGCTAATTCCAGAACTACAAAAAGAAAGGATTGTAAGTGTCTGTGGTTGTTACTGCTGTTTGTTTGGTTTAAATAAGGCTACTAGCAACAGGGACACAACATAGTGGGGGCACAGAAACAAAGGTATTTCAATTAATGATCACCCTTCCATCTTCATAAGTGGCAAAGACAGCCAAGTATTAGTGTATGTATAGGGACTGTGATGCTGGAAACTTAAAACCAGCTTTTTGGTCCTGGCTCTGTCACTACTTGGCTGAGTGAGTATCTTGAACAGGTCATTTCACTTGGTGTCGACACACATACAAGGAAAGGGAAAATGCTTTCTAAGTCTGTGTCAACCTCTAAAGTTCTAGGAAGATATAATCTATTTTCTATAACCAATAGATAGTTAAATCTAGCACAGGGTATTTTCTTGGCCCCCTTGAACAGGACCATTACTGGATTTAATGCAATATTCAAAACAGAACGGAAAGTTAATTAATGCTGAATACAAGTTGACTGTAAGTTGGCTAAGCCCCAGGAGCAAATAGCCATACTGTGCAGAAACCCCACAAAGACAGGGCCTTGCCTGCCTTGTCGTAGATACTGAATGTGGGCCTGGAAAGTAGGCGTCAGATAAATGATGGCCAATGGTCAAAGTAAACTGTGTACTCTGGTCCATTAAAGACATTAGAGGCACATGGAATTAGCCACAGAAGACTCTCTAAGAGTGCTGAGTTTATAAGAAGTGGAAAAAAAAATGGAATAAATACAGTTTTCATTCCTAACCAGCATAGGAGCCTGAAGACAATGCCTTCATAGTCAAATGTTCATTCAACAAGCCTTCATTGAGCATTTGACTACATGTCAGATTCTGCCCAAACTTCAGAGACAAAGATTAAGGAACATAAAGTGTAGGTGAATAAAAATATAGTTACGATACAGTGTGATAACTGTTGTGATTTGGACAAACACATTGTGCAGGTGGAGTAAGTAATGAGTACATTTATTTCGTTTTTTTGTCCTTTTTTTCTTTTCTCTTTGTGGAGAACAGCTTCTCACTACATTGCCTAGGCAGGTCTTCAACTCCTTGGGTTCAGGCTATCCTTTTGCCTCTGCCTTCCTAAGTGCTGGGATTACAGGCATGAGCTACTAGGAGTATAGGCGTGAGCCACTGTGCCCAACTGGAGGAAATAATGAGCAAGGAGTGTTACATAGTCAGTGTCTCGCAGGCATTACCTCTGCATCACAGACAATCTCATAAGGTGAACATCTGGCTCATTTTATAGGTGAAAAACCTGAGGTTCAAAATCTTTATATAGTGGCTTGAGGTGCAAAGCTACTAAGGGGAGGTCTGGGATTCAAATTTAGATCTATGTGATTCCAAAGGTTGTTCTCATCACCAATATATAGTTTCCCATATTTTATTGTATTTTTAAAATTTTTATTTAGCAACGTTTTATATAGTGCTTACTATATTTGAGGCACTGCTATAAGTAGTTTATAAATATTTACTCACTAAACTCTTAGAATAATTGTATGAGATAAATGCTATTATTAACCCCATTTTACAGATGAAAAACTGAGGCACAAATGGATGGAATATCCAATATCCAATTCAGATTTGTAAGATGGAGCTCTGAAAGGGGAGAGGAGAGAGCATAGGGTAGAAGGAGAAAGTAAGGGTGATTCCTGGGCTATGTCTTAAAGAAGAAGACTATGTTAGATGAAATAAAAGCAAAGATTGTTCCAGTCAGTGGGGAAGTTATGCAAAGACACAGAGGCAAGCAGTTTTAGAGATGCCAGTGGCTCCATATTTTTGTTGGATCTAAAGACACCAGGTAAATATCTTCAATTTTCCGTGTCAGAAATGAGGAAGCAGGAACGGCATGCAGCGATAATACAGTACCAATGGGGTCAGGCAGGAGGACTCTGAGGAAATACCAAGAAAGTGGGATTAGCATGCGTTGATAAGACCTCAGATGAAGCAGTGATGAGAAGAGTGAAGCGTGACTCCCCTGGTTTCTGAAGCCATTTACTAAGGAAGAAATCCAGGAGGAAAAAGAGTTTGGTTTAAAATACATTGAGTGTGAGACTTGCTAAGTCTGGGGATACTCAAATGGAAATGTTCAAGAGGCAGCCAGTGACCATGATCTGGAGTTTGGGGGTAGTTAGTCCGGGGCGAGGAGATGAAACATGGCTGAAACTGTCATAGTGAATGGGCTTATTCAGCTGCCCAGGGAGAATGTACTCAGTGATGAGGGATTCAAGGTAACAAAAGCATCTAAGGAAGGGAGGAGCTGGCAGAGGAGACAGAGGAGTAAACACGGAAGTAGAAACTCTAGGAAAGGGAGATCCCATGGAATTGAGAGATAACAATATTTCAAGGAGGTTGTGTCAGATACTGTGTTTGGCCAGAGAAATTATAGTGATGTGTTCGGGCTAGAAATGAATAGCAGTGACATGAGGAGTACTGAAAAGTGAGGGAACAGGGACCACACATGCAGCTATCTTTCCAAGACATCTATTTGTAAACAGAAAGAGAAAACTGAGGATGCAGAGTCCATGAAGAGATACACTCCCACCTATACACACTCCCTACATGTACATTTTTAGACAGGAAAGACTTACATATGTTCACTGTTCTCCAGAAAAAAGTTCAAACTGAATGCAGAAAGGGCCACTCAATGGAGTGAGTGTATTAAAAGGTGGGCAGTGATGGGGTGTGTACTGCAACAGGAAGAGCTGTATCTCCTCCTTTGAATGGAAAGTAAAAACAGGCTCAGAATTAGGTAAGTTTGTAGGTAGGGCCCAGGGTGGAGAGACCCTGAGGAAAAGCTGGATGGCCTCTTCTACCCCTAGAGAGGGAGGGAAAGTTGCCAGGTGCTTCTTTAAAGAAAACAGCACCAACATGAGATGGCCACTGTGGAAAATGGGAGAGGGCAGGTCTGCTTGTTTTTGTAGTTCATTGCTATGTCCCCAGACTGTACCTAGAAGAGTGTGGCACTTATCTGCCACAGAGTAAGTGCTCGAGAACGATTTGTTGCAGGAATTTGGGACATATTGAAGTTCTGTGGAGGGATTCTGAGGCTCTGTTGAGACCCAAGACCACACATGTGTAGTGATAGTGATTTTTACGGTCATCAAGGTTTTTTCAGGAGTGTTTAGCTCCCTAGTATAGACAGGAGTTGAAAAGACAGATAATCCAGATTTTTGGTTCTGAAAGGATGGTATGCCAGAATGACAGGGTCATAAGTAAGTTTGATGTTTCACCAGGAAATCCAATTCTGGATAACAGGAAAAAAATAACATATGGGAGGCCAGTTTTTTCTGTTTTTTTTTTTTGTTTTTTTGTTTTTTGTTTTTTTGAGATAGAGTCTTGCTCTGTCATCCGGGCTGGAGTGTAGTGGCACAATCTCGGCTCACTGCAACCTCCGCCTCCTGGGCTCAAGCGATTCTCCTGCCTCAGCCTCCCAAGTATCTGGGATTACAGGCATGTGCCACCACACCTGGTTAATTTTTGTATTTTTAGTAGAGACAGGGTTTCTCCATGTTGGCCAGGTTGGTCTCGAACTCCCGACCTCAGGTGATCTGCCCACCTTGGCCTCCCAAAGTGTTGGGGTTACAGGTGTAAGTCAGTGTGCCGGGCTGGGAGGCCAGTTTTAAATGTATTTATACACATACATATATATAATTTTTCATGGTTAATTGGAGTTCAAGAGCCAGTAGCTTCATACTTATTTCTAACTAAGGGTATAATTTTTAAAAGCAACAGGAACAAAAAAATCAAAGGCACTTGATTAAGAAACAAAACAGGACTTCTCTACAAACTCCAGCACACTGGCCTGGACATATAGCAGACCCTTAATAAACACCTGTTGACTCCATGCAATTCAATTTTATGGCCTAAGGTAATGATGGCTTTTGGTTTTAGCTTCTCCTGTCACTCCACAGTACACATTTCCTAGGAGATATCTACCATAGATGTTAAAATGTTCTTTCTAAAATAACTACTTTTCTGTCATTCCAAAAATGCAATTTCTGCATCCTTCCCTGAGCATAATTATTAGGAAAAAAATAAACTTCAACTTCTAGTGTCAACTTCAAATTATGTTATGTTATGGTGATATTATTCCCCAAGAGGTCCAGTTCCTCCAGTTTGATTTCCCAAGAGAAGTTATAGTGGAAATTTGGGGAAATTTAATATTTCTTTGGAAAACTAGTATATTAATCCATTTTGCTCTTTTCTTTCAATTATCTTCACATTTTCCCCAAACTCCTGGATTTCTCAGTCTTCTAAGAGACAACTACTATTTATTTGTATGAGTATTTTTTCTCCTTCAAAGTGAGCAGAATGATTAATATCCTTGAGCAAACTACTTAATAATTATTCAATTTTATTCTTCTAATTGCCTCCTATATCCACTTGAGAGGATGTCTACCATCTTCAATTTTTCCCTTCAGTCAAGTATACAAGAGGAAGGAAAGCTGGTACAAATTACCAGAGTCCTGTGCTTGGATGGGGGCCTGAGGCCACACTATGTTGCATATCAATTAAAATCCCATGGGAAGATTTGCCTGAAAACCCTGAAAAATATGTGTCACCAGGTTGTTGACTTCGAAGCACTTCCTCTGTTTTCTCTTGTACTTATTTATGGAAATTTAAATTAAGACTATCTAAATTGTGGCATATAAAACCCAATAAGTTCATTTTCTCCGTTCTTCTGCATCCTGGCATTGCAGGCTATGCATTGGTAAAAGCATGACATTAAAATGCAAACATGAAAACAAGTTACTTAGGGATTTAATATTTAACACAGTTTTTTAAGGTGAGAAATTGAATATGTCCTTTATTATCATTTCAATTTAATGTAAGCAAAAAGAAGCTGTTCAAAAAAAAAATCTGTGTTCTCTGCATTGTGAAAATTACACACAGAAACGCAAATTTATAAAATGTGTATGTTACAAAGTAAATTACTTTTACTATAAAGAATGCTTTGGATTCTGAGGGGCAAGAGCAGACATTTTTAGTTTTCAGTGGTGTGTCACGGAGATAAAGTATTTTTAAATCCATAAAATAGAATACACAGGATTTTGAAGGAAACCAATTATGTTTAAATACAGGGACATATTCTGAGGAAGGAATCATTAGGTGATTTCATCATTGTATGAATATCAGAGAGTGCACTTACACAAGTCTGGATGGTATAGTCAATGACATACTTAGGCTATATGGTATAGCCTATCACTCCTAGGCTACAAAGTTGTTCAGCATGTTACTGTACTGAGTACTGTAGGTACCTGTAACACAATGGTAAGTATTTGTATATGTAAACATAGAAAAGGTACAGTAAAAATACAGTGTTCTAATTTTATGGGACCACCATGCTATATGCGGTTCATAGTTGAATGAAATGTTATGTGGCCCCACGACTATAGTTGATAATATTAAAGTTGAGGTAGAATAAACATGTGCTTCTTTTTAAACACATTAATAACAAGTTCTAGTGGTGATCTGATAAGTACTATTTTAAAAGTAGCAATTGGTATAAATGATACTTCACGATTTCTGCAACAACTTTAATACATGAAAATGTCATCAACAAAGCCACGGGTACTATTAATGCCACTGAAGTTTATTGTCTATATGTATAATTGAGAGAAATACTAAATTTAATTTAAAGTTTAGAAATTAGTGAAATTAAGTTGGTTATTTTTTCTCAGACTTAGCATTGGACCCTCCCCCAGTGCTAAGGCCCCTGAGCTGGAGGTTCATAAGTGAATCTTCCTAATACCTTCCTGGTGTATTCAACTTAAACCATCCATATTTTTAAAAATTCCCCTTACAAGAGTTTTTAAGAAATATGTCAACTTTAAACTATAAGGTTCCTTCTATACTATTTTACAATATACTAGTCGAGAATTATACCTATTAATTATAAAAGATTCTCAAAACTATAATAGTTTAACACTATATGTAAGTAATTTAAATAGCAAAAGCATTTCTAAGAGAATTTAGTATTTCTAAGTTGCTTCAGTTAGTTTTGGGAGTCAGGATGGGTCATCTTGGAATGTAATTAAAAAAACAGCAAATAGCTAAATAAGTATGTATTTTGAAAGAATAATAATCAATTCAAATACCATGAGAATCTAATTAAATCTAGAAAGAAAAAATCATTGTTGAAAAATTCCGGGTGTTTGATGGAGATTTTTGGAGCTATTTCTTTTAAGCTATGTACTTATAACTCACAAACATATAAGCTAAGAATAAAACTAAAAAAAATTAAAATATTATTATGGAAAATGTCATTAATCACTGCCATAGGGTTTCTATAAATGGTAGTTAATAACTGAATGAAATCACGTAAAATTTGCAAGTGAAACAGGTAAGGGGAGGGGAGGGAGAGAAAGTATGAAATAGAAAAATGAGAGAAAAGAGGAAGGAGAGATGAAGAAGAGACATGGGGAACAGAGACAGTCAGATAGAGATATGGAAGGTGTACTTTGGAGTAACAACCAAAATGAGATAACCAAAACTATGGAGGTGGCAGGCTTGATCTGCAAAGGTAGATGCTCCTCCTCCTAAAGCATAAAACAGTCACACCCCTCGACATGAGTGGTACCCTTCTGTTCTTATTCCTTCGAAATCTTTTTTAAAAACTTCATGTTCAAAATTAATTTTTCCCCAATATTAACATACTCTATTCTTAAACATTTTGGTGTCAATTCAGCCAGGCAAACAACAGATATTTTAAGTATATATATAGAGATGGAAGCACACAAAAAGAAATGGAAAGAATATAGTAACAAAACATTGGGGGGAAAACAGGTAATTTATAAAGGCACCAGAGGCAATAACAAAAAATATACAATATAGTATTGTAAGAAGTAGTTTCAGTTAATGACAAAGAATATAAATATAACCTTGAAATTTAGAATGTTCTCCATTCTGCAGATTTCCAAAGGATCATGCGACATTTGGACATGAATTAAGGCATGCATTACACATCAGTATATTTCTTTAGTCCAGTTGATTTAAATATACTCACTCTTCCACCCTCAACAATACAACTCATTTTTCTAAAAGGTAAAATATTTTAGCCAAAGTAAAATTCAGGCTAAAGCAAAATGCAAAATATAAAGAAAATATTTTTTTTAACATGAGCATCTGAGATAAAGTTTTACTATAGGTGGTTATCTCAAATAACTGAAGTTGAAAGCTATATTGAATGAATAATACTCTAATACTATTTTTCTCTATGTATACCCCTTAAAAACTACAAGACACTCATGAGTCATTAGACAGTTTTGTCAGAAAATTCAAACATCCAGCACAACCTGTATTTTTCCCCAAAACTTCCTCCTCTGAATTGTAGTATTATGTAGTGTCTAGTGCTATTATTGTAACTAAGAAATAATTTTTTGAAATGGTTCTAAAATGAAATGGAAACTTTTAGTGTATTTTCCTCATCCCAAATGATAAAATATTTTCTTAGGTGGAAAGTCTCCAAAACTTGTAAATCTACTGTGCCATATTCTACTGGTCATTTGAAAGAGCTCCATTTAAACAAATTGAAAGTGCCTCATGTGTGTAAGACACAGAAATAAAGGAATCACTGTAAAAAACAGTGCTCTGCAGGCATGGGCCCTTTCTTTTCTCCCTTCCCTTCCCTTCCCTTCCCTTCCCTTCCCTTCCCTTCCCTTCCCTTCCCTTCCCTTCCCTTCCCTTCCCTTCCCTTCCCTTCCCTCCCTCCCTCCCCTCCCCTCCCCTCCCCTCCCCTCCCCTCCCCTCCCCTCCCCTCCCCTCCCCTCCCCTCCCCTCCCTTCCCTTCCCTTTCCTTTTCTTCCTTCCTTCCTTCCTTTCTTTTTTTTTTCTATTTAGATGCAGGGTCATGCTTTCACACTCTGTTGCCCAGCCTGGAGTGCAGTGGCACAACCATAACTCACCACAGCCTCAGTCTCCTGGATTCAAGGGATGCTCCTGTCTCAGCCTCCTAAGTAAAGTAGCTAGGACCACAGGCATGCAGCACCATGTCTGGATAATTTTCTTTTTTTTCTTCGTGTAGAGATGAGGTCCAGACTGGTCTCGAATTCCTAACCTCAATGAGGTCCAGACTGGTCTCGAATTCCTAACCTCAAGCCATTCTCCCGCTTTGGCCCCACAAAGTGCCAGGATTACAAATGTGAGCCACTGCCCTGGGTGACCCTTTCTTTAAAATCTGAGAGAGATAAAACACACACATACACACACACACACACCCCTACAACACCACAGGGTACTTTGTAATGAATTTCCTCCCCTCTCACCTTCTCAAAAACATCATGCTCCCACATCATCAGTGTCTCCTCTACTAGTTCATTACCAGTAGCACTCAACCATGTACCCCATTTCTAAAAAAATTCACTTTTATATCCCAGCCTTTTTACTTACTCCCCTTTTGGAAAACTCCTTGATAGAGTAATCCAGATTTGCAATTTTCAATTTTTCTTTTCTTATTTTCTCTGGAATCTATCTCAATCAGACTCTATCCCCATCACAACAACAAAAGTATGAAGGTCACCAATGACTTCTACATGACAATTTCAATGGTCACTTCTCATTCATCTTACTGGATTTCTCAGTTGCTTTTGAAACATGATCACTCCATCTGTTTTAAAATACTTCCTTCATTTAGTTTCCAAGCTGCCCCTCTTTATCCCTGCTCCATTACTAGTTACTCATTCTCACTTTTTTGATAGTTTCTCTTTGTTTTATACTGTCTGCATAATGGCCCAGGGCTCAGTTTTTGGAGTACTTTTGCACTTTTTCTATTTTCTGGACAAGAGTTCTTAATCCTGCATTCAAATTAGAATCACATAGGGAGCTTCTAAAGGATGCTGACACCATGGATCTACTCCATTGCAAATGAATCATAATTGTTGATTTGTATTTTACTTCCTATTCCCTTTGCCCTAAAGCTTTTTCTCCAAATATCCAGAGGCCAGGGTTGAGAACCCCAGTTGCCAGTGGTCTCATCCACTGTACATTCTGCACCATGAAAACTCACAAAACATATCTCAAGCTGCAGACCTTTCCTTTGAACTCCAGACTCCCTTATCCAAACACCTTGTCCACATCACCACTTGTACAGATAATGGGTATCTCAAATTCAATGTATTCAAAAACAAACATGACCTTCCTCCATGAACCAAACCCCATGCTTCCTATAGTCTTCTCACCTCAGTTAATAGCTACTCCATACTTTCAACTGCTCAGGCCCATAAACTTGGAGTCATCCTTAATCCCTGTCTTTCACACCAAAATCTCATTCTTCAGCAAATCTTGTTCTGCCTTCAAAATACACCCAAATGCAACATCTCGTCACCTCCATCACTGTCACCCCGATCCAATCCTATTACCTCCCATGTGAATCACAGCAATAGTGTCATGGCAGGTCTCCCTTTTTTGAACCCTGTGTACCTGTAGTCCACTCTCAGCACAAAAGGCAAAGTGATGTTTAAAAATGGTAAGTCAGATCGTGTCGGCCATCTGCTCATAGTCTCATGCAGTTTTCCTACCTCAAAATTAAAAACATTACAATGGCTCATTAGGCACCTCATAATCTGGTCAGTTCTTAGAGATGTTTGATTTTAGATCTGAAATTATCCAATCTCTTCAGTTACCTTCAAGAATAACACAGTGCTAACAGGATCTTGTTGTCTGTCTTTAAAGCTTTGCAGGGGGAAATAATAACTCTTGTCAGATTCTCAAAGAAGCCCGTATGATCAAAAATGATCAGAATCATTGTGTAAAAGATTATCACAATTAATCAAAACTCCTTTTTATTATAGATTAAGCTTTAACCTTTTCAAGCCTTTGTTTGTGGTAGTAATTCAATGATGAGTAGGGCATACTAAAGCATAAATTTACTTTAAATATATTTTAAAATTAACCTACTGTTTCCCATTTGTACGGATTTTGCAGTGGTTTCTTTACTTATTTTTTCTTCTCTTTAACTGTTTGCTTAGCTATGTTTGTTTTACTTCTTATACTATACTATGTGTAAAAGCTATGGCTAAATTCAATTAAGAGCCTTATGAACATAAAGTATAAGATGCTATTGATTTTCATCAATTTGTGATCCAAAACACAAAAGTGAGAGATTTGGAATTCAGAATCATAAGGCCCTATCCATCCCCTCCATTCAAACTCGATGAATGCTCATGGAATGAGGTAGGAGTAGGGTTTTGAGAAAGGCTTTTTAGTCACCAAAGGTTACATGTCCTCATACCAAATCATTCCATAGAGGTTACTCAGAAGTCTTCTAAAATTAATCAACCACATAACCCCTACAGAGCAGAGCCATCGAGGGTAACAATTTGGTAAATGCTTCTCTGGTTGCTCAATTCTCTTGCTTTGACAATGTAAATGCATTCATTTAGTTCAGTGTATTAAACTATAGATCTAAAGTCTAAAGACACTATATGCTGGCTTGTCAAGAAGGTATCATTATTGCCTTCTCATAACTTCAAATGTTCCTTCTCTCCTGGATCTTTTCCAGCTGAATGTAAACATACTGAAATTGTTCCTATCTTAAAAGAATACACACCAAACGAACAACCCTTCTGGACTTGCACTTCTGCCATGAAATTTGGCCTTTCTAGAACTGTTTTCATATTCCACAACCCACATCATTGTGGCTTCTCCATGAAAATGACTCTTAATAAGGTCACTAAATGATGTCCACGTTGTGACAACATCCAGAAGAGTCGACAACCAACAGAAATATTTCAGTGCTCATCTTACTGAACCTGTCATCTGGTGCACCTTGATATAGTTCTCTTCCTCTTTTTAAAACATTCTTTCCCTGCCTCATGATATCATTTTCTCCAGTCTGTCTCTCTTCTCACATTTCTTGTTTCCTCTCAGCCAGATAATCATCCTCTTCTCTTTGCACTGTGACCTCTCCTCTAGGCTATCTTATCAGTATGGTCCTACTCTGTCTTACTGTCTATCTGATATTACCTCTGGAGAAAAATCTGAACTTTCCATGGGATTGCCTCCCAAGCACACAAGCTGAACCCACACTCCCATCCCACCAAACTGGCTGGCCTCCAGTGATTGCTGAGTCACTCAGTTCTCAGCCATCTGACCTTTTCTCTGAAATCTCTACTTTAAAAAAACTCATCCAGATTTATAGTGAAATGTCTCCTCTATGAGAACAAATATAAATAAGTATATTTGCCTCTAACTCCTTCTCTCCAGCTCCAATTGTATATTTTCAAGTGCATTTTGGAATTCTCCTCTTGAATTATGTATAATCATACACAACTAAACAGATCTAAAACTCAACTCATGATCATCTCCAAACTATATTCAGCTATTCCTCCTAATTTCCTAATTTCTATTCAATTTCCAAACTAATTGAACTAAAATGTTAATGACAGTCCTGCTCAGAATAATACATACCTGACTGCTCTTTCAAGTCTACCCAGATTTAGCTCTGGACCTCATTTAATCCTGAAACTCTAAAGCAAGTCTTCAATTCCTCTATTGCCTGCACTTAACACAGCTCTAGGGGTTGAATCCCTCACAAACAAACTTTCATCTCCAGCCTGGCTGCTGAGCCTATGTATTATGTTTGACCTAAAAAAATCACCTAACATTTCATCACTGTACTAAAAAACAAAACAAAAGAAAACAAAACTTTGGTGCATTAATAGAGTCATAGGATTTATTCAATTCTTTCCATTATTCTGAAGCCTGGTTTCTAAATAGTCTCCTCATCCAACTATCCCACACCCCAAAGCTTCCTGGCCAATCTATCTGTATCTCTATTGTTTTATTTCCTCCCCACCCATCTCCTGAGTGAATGCTGAGCTAATTTAGTTTGCTAGAGCAGTGACCTAAGATAGCTTGTCTACAAACCCAAAAAACCAACGGTGAAGTCCATACATAGCTGGTAGCTTCTAGCTCTTCTTTAAGATGGCCGATAAATTGTTGGTTATTACAAAAGAAGAGCTCTGGGGCTTGAGGCATATTTTGAGTTATCTCTATGTTTCAATATTAAGTTATATATTTTTCAGAACCTTGAAAATATTTTCTTTGCTCCTCACTAAATACATAGGTATGAGAACAAACTACATAGTTAACTTATTTTCCAAAACTCTAAAGATAAGGTACTTAAATGTTTACTTTTGACCCTACAGAAACACTTACTATTTATAAATACTTCTGATGGATACTTGCTTTAATTTTTTTTTTAAAAAAAGCTAATTAAAATATTTCAAGTAAACAAAAATTAATGATTTATATGTGCAGAATGATTTATACTTTGATATAGTCAACTTTGATCATGCCTACTCTCCACACACACACTCCTCATTGTGTTACTATTTTTCCATTTAATGTGTTGGCTGAGCAGTGACATTTCTTCAAGTCCTGTTTTCCAAAGAACTAGCAAATATTGCATTGGAAAGGAGAATTCTAAACCTTTTGCCCACACCATTATTGTGACATTGGCTGGAAGGCACTGTGCCTGAGAAAACATAACATAACAAAACAAAACATCATCCAAGCAAATTAAATATTTTGAGGAATGCAGTGACATATCTTGCCAAAGTCACAGAAAATTTGTTTCTGGAAGCTCTGATTATAACTTTATGGTCATATCATGAGCTCCTATTATTATCTTTCCACTAAAATACTACTGTAGTACTTCTACAATTACAGGCAAAGCGGAAAAGCTTTTTATGGGAAAAAATGAATATAAGACTTTACAATACTGTTGAAACCAACAGCAAACAACACAATTTCTTTTCTTTTGCCTTTTATTATTATTATTATTATTATTTTTTGTATTTTTAGTAGAGACAGGATCTTACCATGTTGGCCAAGCTGGTCTCGAACGCTTGACCTCAGGTGATCCACCTGCCTCAGCCTCCCAAAGTGCTGGGATCACAGGTGTGAGCCACGACGCCCGGCTCAAACAACTCAATTTCAATTTTATCTTTCTAATTTCTTTTCACAGCTTCAGGATTCAAGAATATATAGTTGTTTGAAACCCATATGGAATAGTGAGAAAACTTGATGGGCTGGGAGGTAGGAGCTCTGAGTTACAGTCCTCCCTCTGCTGGGTCTCTTTTTGTATTTCTTTTAGCTCAAATATTTGCCCTTCCTTTTATTCCTTCACATTCTCTCCCTTAAGGATTACAGCCATTCCTGTCCTTTCAACCACAATGTCTATGGAGTGATAAAGACAAAGTCTAGTTCTCCAGTTGACACTCCTAACTCACTTTTTACTGAACTTGTATAAGCCAGGAACTAGGCTGTATGCAAAACATTAAAAGATAAGTAAGATGGAATCTTGCTTTCAATGAGATTACATTTTAATACAGAAAGGAAGATAAATAGATCAACTTCAGTATAATTTTGTGCCCCAAGCATGCTGTGGAGACCAAACAAAAGGGGCAATTCGCCCAAAATGGAGCATCAGGAGATGATGACTAAGAGGAGTTCTGAAAAAAATATGTAGAGATCAAGAATGCAAAGAGTTATGAGACCATTCCAGGCTCAGGGGAGAGAAGAAACAAAGGCATTCAGCAGTTTCACCTGACCATGCGTACAGACATGTCTATGCATTACAGTGGAGGCACAATTCCAAGTGCAAGGAGTTAGACCTGGAGTTTGCAAACGGTGAAAGGAAGGGGAAATAGTGAGGTCAAGGAAAGATATTTTTACCATTTTACCAGTGATTCACAAGGAAGGAGGGGAAATCACTTTATGAGCTTTTCTAATTGTCCTGCCCAATTCTGGTTAATCCCTTTTTAACGCTGTGTACTCTACACAGACTGTCTCCTAGAGAATCTTGGCTGTACTCCTACTGGTGGGGAGTATGCACTATCCCTCTGGTATATTCTGAAAAACTGCTCTGCTATAAATGCAAGAGAAAATGCACCAAAAAGACAAAGAAGCGAAGCCTAAAAAGAAAACAAAGAAAGGTCATAGACCTCAGAAACCACAAAATAGTTTAAAAAAAAAATAAAGCAGAAAAAGCCTGTAAAATACAAACCGGGTTTCAGTCCTTCCGCAGGTCCAAATGTCTCCTGTATAGCTCATTAACATCCCAAGCTCAACACCTCTAAAACCAATTAATCATTTCCTTTTTGATAACAGTTCATTATTAATGTACCAAAAAAACTGCAAAGATAATCAGGGTGCAGATGGTAGGGCACGTTAATACATAGCAGTATTGGCTACAGGTGAGAAAGCACCCTGATTCTATATAATTCCAACCATGGAATTTTTGTATTACAGAGAGAAAAGAAAACAAAATTTTTCAAAAAAGTATATATGGGATATGATGTCCTTTAGATAAATCATACAGATCTATGTGATATTAATAGCTTCAGAAGAATGGGGCATCACAGGCTCCATAGAATGGTTCATTCCTACTCATCTAGTATCTTCTCTACTAATTTAGCTTTTCAGCAACAGCAAACTGTTTGTGGTTCTCTGAATAAAACATATGAAATCAGGAATTTACATAGAGGGGAGCAACACACACTGGGAACTTTCAGAGAGGGGGGTGGTGAGAGGAGGGAGAGGATCGGAAAAAAATAACAGTGGCCACTAGGCTTAATACCTGGGGGATGAATAATCTGTACAACAAACCCCCATAACACATGTTTACTTATCTAACAAACCTTACTTATCAAACAAACAAAAAGAGGAGCGTGCACGTGCGCGCGCACACACACACACACACACACACAAAAAGAAAAGAAAAGAAAAGAAAAGAAAAGAAAAAGAAAAACAAAATCCTTTGGCTTTGAATGCCTCCCTCTATTCTCAACTCCCTAAACTATCTTTGTCTTGTCTTTCAGGTCCCCAGCCAGGCACTGACTTTTCCAAGAAGCTAACATTCCTGACCCCTCTATGAACCTTAATACTAACGATCATAACAGCAGCTAACACATATTGAACACTTCATCTGAGCCGGTCTGTATTCTAAGCACTAAGCAGTACCAATTCAAGTCTTCTTCATAACAATCCTATGAAGTAGGTACTAATAATATCCCCATTTTAGAGATGAGACACTGATGCAAAAAGAGGCTAAGTAACTTGCCTAAAGACACATCACTGGTGAGTAGCAAAGCCAATATTTGATCCCAATCAGGCTAGTTTCAGAGTCTGTGCTCTAATTACTACACCACACTGCTTCTATGTCATTAAAAATGCGATGACTATAGTTACTTCCATCCACATAATGCTCTTCACTGTCCTGTTCAGCATTTAGGTTCAATGATATACTAGGACTGGATATGTATTTCTCTATGCATACTAAATGTAGAATATCAAGTATGGAGTGTAAATTAACTATCAAAAATTCCTAAAAAGTATAAAATCTCTTTAAAAGTATTTTGCTGGAACTTAATTTTTACAAAACTATATAGATGTAACCGGCACATGTAAAACATATTAGGATTTACCATTCCTGTGATAAGAAAAGTGTCTTTGAGTCTAATGAAAACCCTTGGCAATTTGAATATTATATGATACTAAATTATACTATAATTATTTCAAAGGTCAAGAATCTTAAACATTTAGTCTTAAAACTCTCCATGCAATCAGAAAATTAAAGTATGTATGAAAATATTTAATTATACAAAATAAGTAGAAAGCTACAAATTTAATAACCTTTAAATAAAATGTGCAATTTTTTTCCCACATGGATTTTTTTCCTCCATTGCAAAAATGGAACTTTTTAAAAGAACATTATTTTTTGTGACCATGAGCAAACATTTTATTTTCCAGGGCTGGTTTCAAGGAAGGGTAGGATAAAATGATTTGGAATAGAGCACTGTATTACTTACTAACTCATGAGAAACTCTATGATGCTTTTATGCTGGGCACCACTGTACAATTTAAAAAAAAAAAAATTGACTCAGATTCAATCCAGCCTTTTCAGGAATTCACAGTCTAGTAGGAAAAGGAAAACAGACAGCACAGGTGTGAGAGTTGTTTTTAAAACTGTGGTAAGAAGAGCTTTAAGAGACAAATGTGTACTAAGAAGAAGATCCCTGCTTGGTCCACAGCTGTAACTTTAGTCACACAAAATAGCACAGAGGTTAGGAACATGGACTGTGGAACCAGAATTTTGAGTTTGAGTCTCAATTTTGCCATGTTCCGGTTGCCTTTGGTGGTTTCCTTTAACTTCTCTGTGCCTCAGTTTCCTCATTTATAATTAGATAATTTCATAGAATTCATAGAATTGCAGTGTTGTTGGGAGGACTAAATGAGTTCATGTGAGAGAAGCAAGTAGCATATAGAAGGCACTCTAATAATATGAATTAACATCACTTAAAAAATACCTGATGGGGATGCTGAGGTGGGTGGATCACCTGAGGTCAGGAGTTCAAGACCAGCCTGGCCAACATGGCGAGATCCCGTCTCTACTAAAAATACAAAAAAATTAGCTAGGCGTGATGATGGGCGCCTGTAATTGCAGCTACTCAGGAGGCTGAGGCAGGAGAATCGCTTGAATCTGGGCGGCAGAGGTTTCAGTGAGCTGAGATCACACCATTGCACTTCAGCCTGAGCAACAGAGTAAGACATCGCCTCAAAAAAAAAAAAAAAAAAGGACCTGATGAAGTGCAGCTTTCTTTGTTCTCAGGCTTTAGGACATTCACAGTTAAAGACATGTTAAAACATCTTGCCAACCCCCCACAGACTCAATTATGGCTGGTTCAAACCTTACCTCTGTATAAGCAATGGATCATGTCTTAGTGTTTTTGCTATCCTGGTTAGAAAATAAGCCCTTAGTGTTCTCAATCAAACACTAGAAAATTTGTAAATATTTTATTCCATTATCTGAACCAAAAAAAAGTTATTCCAGTTGTTGATACAATTTGTATGCAGTACAAAAATTACAACCACAAGCACCATGTACCCAGACAAACAAAACATTGTCAAAGTGCGCATGATTAGCTGCTTTGAGAATTTCAGTTAACATTATTTTGCTACTTGTTTGCTCATTTGCCCTTGGAAGAACAGGCATAGAAGATGACCATTTAACAAAAATGTGAAGCAGAACAGCCATAAAACTGAGAAAAGCCTTGTGCTATGGTTTGAATGTCACCTCTCCAAAACTCAGATGTTGAAACGTCATGGCCAATGTGATGGTATTAACAGGTCAATCCTTTAAGAGGTGATTTGGCCATGAGGGCTTCTCCCTCAGAATGAGATTAAAGCCATTATAAAGAGGCTTCATGCAGTTTTTGATCTCTTGCCCTTCTGCTTTCTGCCATGTGAGAACACAGCGCTCCTCCCTTTCCAAGGATGTAGCAACAAGGCATCATCTTAGAAGCAGAGAATGGTCATCACCAGAAAACCTAACCTGCCAGCACCTTGATTTTGCTCTTCCCAGCCTCCAGAACTGAGAGAAAATAAACTTCTGATCTTTATCAAATACTCAGTCTCAGGTGTTTATTTATTTATTTATTTATTTTAGAGACGGGGTCTCACTCTGTCACCCAGGCTGGAATATAGTGGCACAATCACAGTTCACTGTAATCTCAAACTCCTGGGCTCAAATGATCCTCCCACCTCAGTCTCCTGAGTACTTAAGACCACAGGTGCATGCCACTGTGCCCAGCTAGATTTTTTTTCTTTTTTGTAGAGATGAGATCTTTCTATGTAGCCAGGCTGGTCTTGAACTCCTAGTCTCATACAATCCTCCGCAATGGCCCTTTCAAAGTGCTGGGATTACAGGTATGAGCCAACCTGACCGACCTTTAGTCTCAGGTATTTTGTTACAGCAGCACAAATAGACTAAGATACCTAGCCACTAAATCTCCCCATTCTTATTGCTTTATAAAATATCATTTCCATCCACTTTTATTTGCACAATAAATCATGCCGCCTATTCAAGGCCTACTGTTCTGACATATGTGCCTCCTGAAATTCAGGTGCTATTTCTGTTCACAACTATTTCTGCCACTGCCCCACTCTGCACATCAGGTTTTAGGTGTTTCCTCAACAAGAGATCACATATTCTATATAGCAAGAGATCTATCCTGAGAGTAAAGCAAGTGCTGTAAAAAGAGACTCATAGAATCTTGGAACCAAACTTAATTTTTAAAATTATCTAATCCAAACCCTTCATTTCACAGAAAAAGCAGGCCCATAGAAACTCAAGTACCCCAGCAAGCTGGTGGCAGAATTGAGAATGTTTTTCCTTTTAATTTGCCATCTACCACTTCTGTGGATTTTTTGTTTTGGTTTGGTTTTGGTTTTTATTACAGGACATTGCCAGAGAATAAACATAACTTCAAAACTGACAGTCAGAAGAAACACAAAATTTTAGGGCACAACCTTAAATAGTGACAAATCATGAAGACATCGAACTTTGAGAAAAATATAGACAATGGAATTTTAATCTAGACTCAAGCAATCGCAATAAAACAAACCTACACTTGTCTAAATTCTATGGTCTTACAATGAAGATATGGATAAGACTTTGCAAAATATATTTATACATTTAAATTTGTATTTTATGTTCCTCTTTTCCCCAATCCAGTCTGAAACATATTTTGTGATAAAAGCAGATTACACAGATTACAAAAGACTTCCCTTATCCAGAGCTCTGTGGTAGGCCATAAGTGTGAATGTGAGCATGAGAGGAGAAGAGAAAGAAAAAGAAAAAGCGGGAGGGAAGAGGGAGAAGGAAGGAGAAGGGAGAGAGAGGAAGAGTAAAACTATATCTCATTCATATGCTGATGATTTTCTTCCTCCTTCATATGTTACTTATGAAGCTGCATTGCTACATTACAAATAAATTCAGACATGGTATTAAAGGCAAGCAATAATAAATAATTTTATAAACAATCCATAAGCTATTTCAAGTTAGGATTGATATGCAAATGTTACCATTCTTTAATACAAAAATAAGTAAATATCAAACGCAAAATAAGAGGTTAGGGACGTAATAAGTACATTCAAATGTACAAAACAAGTAGATTTCAATTGCATTCAATTATTTCACCCAATCACCTAGAAGCGAAGATCCTCTAAAGAAAATTGCATTGCCTTCCCAACTCCTTGGAGAGCCAGTTTAGTTAACAGCCTACCTATGCTTCAGAGATGACCATGCAGCTTACATGTCAAACTCATTTTAAAGTGTCAATCAAGTCCCTTTCAATCTAATTAGTTTGGAAAGTAGTGTCACTGACCTGGAACTATGCAGACCATTTATTATCATATCATTTGATCAACCTAACACTTTATCTCAGTTGAGTTTGAGACACCTGTAGCCAAAATGTAATATCCTTTCTCCCACTCATTACTGGTAATTCTCAATACAATTTCCTATTTACAACTCAATTTGTCTCTATGAATAAGCATGACCAACTTCACAGAGGCATTTCACAGAATTTCTCTTACTTAAGATTTCATAGCAAAATAGAAAGGAAAAGGAATAAGGAGAAATATATGTATATCAGATACATATAACAGATTGAGGACTTTAGACATCCAATAACCGCTAAAAGGGGAAAGGAGGAAAACCAGAGGACCATGGATACATGGAAAGA
>NC_044554.1:23800165-23822665 GCF_007565055.1 Rhinopithecus roxellana | reverse complement strand
TAGACACTGTATTATTTCCTTTAAAAGTGAATAGATGTAAATGAGATTCTAGAACGTTGTAACTGTTATTAGAGGAGTATCACAGATATAAGAAAAGTACTTTAAAGACCATCAGAAAAGCCAATTCTGGGGTGACAATTTCTGGAACTGTTCTAACATTTTACATGCATGGGCAAAGAACACTGAAATTTCCCAAATGTTTCTACTGTATCGAGCTACTATCAGCTTTAATCTCTCAATTCTCAGTACAGATTACTCCCTAGGGATAGGTTAGAGACTATTGGAAGTGGCCATTATAAGGCCATTATTGCATACTGTGGGGTAAATCATGAAATTATATTGTAGCCAATACAAATAAAAAGCCAAGAAGAGTTTGTCATTGATAGTTAATGAAACTGAAGTTATTATGCTTATGTTTCATGCTAAATCCAAAGCACTATATTATTTATATAAGGAAAACTATCATAGTTTTAAGTCTCCAAGGTACTATTTGTTATCCTGCATGACAGATTATAAAACAAAACCATAGGCCCCCAAATAACTAATACTATGTAATAAAGAATTACTCATAAATAAAAAAAATAGGACTCTAATGTATGCATATGACTAGTTTGTAGATACTATTGTATGTGACAAATAAACTATTTGGTTCTAATAAAATGTTCTATAGCCGATTTGCAAGTTAGAAATGTGCTATTAGGAAAACGTGGTGTCCATAAGAGATGTTTATCAGTGTTATTTTACAGACTAACCCAACTATTTTCACTAAAAAAAAACTACCAATTGAACTCAACAACTACTTTAAATAAATGGTTCATTGAACTAGCCAATAGTTTGAGTAAAATAATAGATGAACCAACGAGTATATTACAGTATCATGTAGACATGTGCAGAATTTTAAACATTTATTAAATCTAATGTTAATATTCCCAAAGTACCCTCTAAAATATACAAATGAAATCTTCTAATGAGATTACTTGTGAAAGTTCATATTCATTTAATGACTTTTATAAAAAATGACATTTTGATTTAATAATAGTTGTAAGTTGAATTTATAATTTTAGATTTTCCTGGTTTAATCTTGGATTCAGAACATTTTAGAGAATGCTAAACTCTAAGTACTGGAAATAATTAGAATAAACTCCTAAGGTTAATATAATAGCACTTTTTTCTAATTAGGTCTCACAAATGACCTGTGAATATTCAAAACTTTCAGGCTTTAATAGCTGAGTATTTCTAAATAGATATTGAGTTACTGTCAAGACACATACATAGATATCTAGCAGTGGTCTAGGTGACTGCCTTCAAGTCAATAAGCATTATTTTGGGCATCCCATAGTTTTAGCTACAGATGTGAGCTCTTGTGCAGGAGTGTTTTTTAATACACTCGGGACACTGAGAAGACCTCCGAGGTCACCCTCCTCTGACAGTTTCCGAATCTCCTGCTGCATTTCAACTGTTTCCTCAGCGAAAGCACTGCAATGTCATATGCATCTGGTCCATTTGGGTTCACCTTTCTGGATTGGGTTTTATCTGAATAAAGAACTTTGTGGAAAAATCTTAAGTTCTTGATAAAAAGGAATAACAAGTAGGATGTATTATTTAGAAACAAGCACATAGAAGCCATGTTTGTCATTCCAGCTACTTGGGAGGCAGAAGTGGGAGGAATGCCAGCCTGGGCAACATAGCAAGACCCTGTCTCTAAAAAAAGCACATAAAGAAAAATGTTTAAAAAGAACGACTAAAGAGGTATGTTCCATTGTAGTCTCAGAAAATTTTAATATGTAAGAACTTTATTTATTTCATTATGCCACTGCCCTATATAAAAATATGTCTGAACTGAGACATGGGGTTGAAACAGGATTAAACCAAAACCCTTCAGCCATTCTCAATAAACTATGATCTGACCTCCATCTACCTATGTACAACAGTATTTCTGAATAATAACTTCCATTCCAGACTCAAAACATCATCCCATAAACATTGTGCTCTGTTCCTACTCCAAGACATTTTTCATGGAGACTCAGGCTGTGTTTCCCCTTTCAACTCTCCATGTATACATGGAACATCCTTCTACCCTGTTCTGCCTATTCACACACATACTGTGTTCCACTTAAGGATCAACTCACACTGTGTCTACTTCCTAAAGACTTTGACCTGTCCAAATTTCATTGATCTACTCTGAACCTCCAAAGCATTTTTTTGGTCATTCTGATGCTCAAAACTACAGAATCTTTGAATCCTAAAACTGTATCTAATGTACAGATATTGTTATTTGACTTCCCATTTTACAGATGAGTAAAGGAATGACTGTCTAAGTGTCTGAATACAGGTACAGTAGAGACTAACACAAATGCTGGCCTCTAGAACGTTTCTTGGAACCTTGTTATTTCTGCCACCCCATATTGCTTTAATCACATGCACTGTCACTTAACTCTTTCTACTGTTAGCTATACTTTATCTTGCCAAGTAGACTGTGAACTTCACCGATTAGGAGACATTACACATAGCACCCAGTAAATACTTGTTGAGTGAATAAGTTACGTGCCATGAAATCATTAAGAGTTTCATTGCACTAATTCGAAAAGAGAAGACATCTCTCTGAAATTAAGTATTCTTGGAATATTTTCCATTCAGAATTAGTGAAAAAGGTATCAGAGCTGAGAAAGCTGTAAATAAAATTTTCCCCAATGGCTACAATGTTAGGCTGCTAATTTCCTAAAATAAAGCAAACTAAAGTCAATAATTATTAATGCTCAATTATAAAAAGATCTATTTGCCATCAATATAATATCAGAGAAAGAAATAAAAAGTAGCAAGAGAAGTTTCAACATTCCAGAAAATAAAACTGCTTGAAAGTTACAGTACCTATGCCTATAAATTGGTGGAATACTTTTCAATAAAAATAAATTTTCTATTATAATTATCTCTATTTATATTAGGTTTCTCATTTTTGGTTCTCAAAGTGCTCCATGTTTTCACTTGCCAAGTTATATGCCAATTCAAAAGAAATGGAACACAATGAAGCCACATGCCTTTTGTGAGTTGCAGGATGAATAGAGAATTAGTCTCTCCTTGTGACCATTAGCAATTTCTTTCTCTTTTTGCCCCATTACAGGGTATGAGAGCCATTTAACTTATTTCCGAAAGAAAAAGTGGATATTTCTGTAGTGTTCGTTTTTCCAAATTCTTCAAGGTGCCATGTGTTACACTACCGTAGGATAATTAGGTTTTCTTCTACAAAAATGCTTCTTTCCAACATAGAAACATCCCTGACAATTCAAACAAAATACAAGAATCCCTTTAAAGAAACTCTCTTCTGTGCTCACCAACTCTTCATTATGAATCCTCTTCTCATGTAGAATTATCTACAGGTTTTTAATTATAAGAATATAATTTACCATGATACATTTTATGTATTTAGTATTTTGATTAACTTCTAAGTGTGGTATAAAGTAATACTGAATAGTTTAGGCACCTCATTTATAATCTTTAGTCATGCAGCAGTGATTAAGTGGTTAAGAATATAGTGGGCTTTGAGGATAAAATACTTGGGTTTGAAGCCTGGCTCCTTTACTTCCTAGCTATGCAACCTTGGAAAAGCTACTTAACCTCTCTGTATCTCCATTTCTTTACCCATAAAGCAAGGAAAAAAGTGACTACCTCATACACTCGTTATAAGGGTTAAATTATTTTACATATATGTAAAACACCTGGAATAGTGCCTGGATCATAAGTGATCAATAAACACTGAACACGGTCATAATATATAATAACCTTATGATCTTTTTTGGAAGAAAGTATGGTATAAATACTTAAATTAATTTTTAAACATTGTATGAGCTTCATTAGCTCTAAAAGTATTTCAGTACCTCTTCCTAAAGTGAGATTTTTATTACTGTATCGAAAAAGTCAAGAAACAGATATATCTGCCTCACATATCAGATGCCAGGCATTAGAGTTATTAATGACTAGTCACATTTCCTTAAAAGTACATTTAAGGCAATAAAAGAAAACAAAATAACACAACATATTGCTATAATTATTTCAAAAAATTATTTATCAACAAATTCTGGGTCACTAAAATACTAAGCCAGGTTATGTCTCAGATCACATTCAGATCAACAGAAGAAAGTAAATTTCAAAGTAGAGGAGCCATCATTGAAATGCTCTGTACATAGTGCTTCTACATTTATTCTCTTCAGTCATCCATCACAGGCCTCATCATTAGCTTATCATTAAAATCATTAACATACATGCATTGATCCAGGCCTGCATCACATTTGCTATGCACGTTGGGGCTTATGAAGTTCTGATAATATACCTATAGCTAGAAAAATCTTAAATAGATTAACTTAATATGACTAAATAATGAAAATGTAAGAGATGTAGCAATATATATAAGTTCAATTTTCCTCCAGGAAAAAGCAAAATTTTCCTCCAGGAATTCCTTTATGCTGTGGATTTAGTGAAGTCCCCTGTATCTATAATGATGTAAAGAGCATCAATCTCACTTTGACAGGAAAAGCCAATAACATATTAACATTATCACCTATTGCCAATCATTAATTTAACACAAATTTATTGAGTATCTTCTATATATAAGGCACAGGTGAGGCTTTTAATATCTATCAAAGAACTTGTAGTCTAGTATAAGAAAAACAAATTCACAAGATTGCCAGCCCTAAGTGTCCTAAGAAAAGTAGCAATTAAGTGATACAGAAGGAGTTAACAATTGGAAAACTGACCTGCCTCTAAGAAGAATGCCAATGTTCTAACAGCATTAAAACACATGTATTCTTAATATAATTCATTAAAGACAGTAAAGTAAGAACAAGTTCAGATGGAAATAAGAGAGAAATTCTTGACTATCCTGGTGATAAAATCCCCTTTCTGGATTTGAAGATCTCCTCTAGATGGTTCAGACATTCATTATGCCATTTTTCCCCAACTGATGTGAAATTTATGCACTACTTTCTTCAACTTCAAAATTTTAGGTATCTTACAGAGAAAATTCAGTTCTTGCTAGAACCCTTAATAATAAGTAAAGTAGGTACTATTTTAAGCAAATAGAATTAGTTGTTTCCAGGAATAAAACAGATGCTAACATGTGAAACATAAAGGATTAAGTTTTTTAAAAACTCAAGAACAAAAACAAAGAAAAAAACTTTTTTGTCTAATTTATGAGAACTTAAAAAATAATAAGTAGACTCATTTATTTCTTATTTTTTTTTTGACACAGAGTCTCGCTCTTGTTGCCCAGGCTGGAGTGTAGTGGCACGATCTGAGCTCATTGCAACCTCCACCTTCCTGGGTTCAAGCGATTCTCCTGCCTCAGCCTCCTGGTACATTTTTAACATAGCAGGAGTGTAAGGGGTATAGTCTTTCCAGTGATTCATTTATTTACTAGGCACCTAAAATAGGCCAAGTACTTGAATTATTACAGATTGAAGAGTACAAACCTTTGGCATAGAAGGTCACAGATAGAAGGGACTTATGTCTACTTTGGTAGTAGTTTTTCTAAGCCTGATAAAACATCACATTCCTTTAAGTGGGCACTGAAGTAACATCAACTTCAGTTTTAATGCAAATTACCCATTTGGCAAATAATGAATATTTCTGCAAACCAGAATACAGGAATTCATTGCAAATGCTTTAAAAATTGTTCTATCTATGAAATGGAAGACTTCAAAGTTAACTGTTCCTTTCAGTACACAACCTTTTCCTTACTACAAAAAAAAAAAACACCAATTTACGTTTCTTGATTTTACAAAGGCATAGCCAGCTCCTAATTTAATTTAATTTACACTTGGGAGATTTAGAAACATATTTGGAACTTCTTTAGACAACTGGAGAAAGAGAAGTCTTGAGTGATGGAGAGATATAAAGTCTGTTATTATTCCCTGACAGAGGTACAAAGTCAGTAACTGAAATTGAAGTACTTCTAGGAGAATAAAAGTTACTTCTCGTTAGAAGTGAAAAAAAAAATCCAGTCAATAGACATTGTGTGTAAACCTCTGGGATAGGGGCTGCATGGACAATGGTTCCTGTTATCATCAAGTTTTCAGTCTAACAGAGGAGGAAAGACATATATACAAGTAACTTTGATGCAAGGCAGAATGTGATCGATGCCACAGTAGATAAGTATTATAAAAGGGGAGATAAATTCTGACAATCCAATCAGTGAATGCTCTATGAAGGAGAGCGGTGTAACTTCAGCTAGGCTTTGTAATAGGTGAAAAATTTTATTATGCAGAGATGAGAGAGAGGACATTCCAAGCAGAAATAGGAAAAATGGAGAATTGTAGACATGTTATGGGAACCCTGAGAATGCATAGAGGAAGGAGGGCTGGTGATAGTGTGTGTGTGTGTCTGTGTGTGTGTGTGTGTGTGTGTGTGTGTTAGAATAGCAGAATGAGGTCAGATGATGAGAAGGCCTTGGAGTTGCATTTCATGATGTTTAAATTAAATCTCTGCTCAAAGGTTATTAATGGTTTTCGAGCAGGATAATGAAAAGGTAGAAGAGTTTCATGAAGATGAATCTGCAAAATGTAGGCTTAGTGTAGGACACTGCAGGTAAAGTTACCAAATGGGAACTTACTAAAAAAATGTAATAAGTTAATGATGGTCAGACCACTAAAGTGGTAGGATTAGAAATGGTGGAAAGAAGTGAAGAATTTATAGGTTGTGTAAGTAAAATGGTTTTGCATTTACTACTTTTAAATTTACAATGTAGGCCAGGCACGGGGGTTCACGCCTGTAATCCCAGCACTTTGGGAGGCCGTGGATCACTTGAGGTCAGGAGTTCGAGACCAGCCCGGTCAACATGGTAAAACCCCATCTCTGCTAAAAATATAAAAATTAGCCGGGCATAGTGGCGGGTGCCTATAATCCTAGCTACATAGGAGGCTGAAGCAGGTGAATTGCTTGAGCCTGGGAGGCGGAGGTTGCAGTGAGCTGAGATAGCATCACTGAACTCTATAAATTTACAATGTACATGAAATACTTCTTTTTATGCTCTACCAAGAAGATAGAAGAGCCTAAATCTGTCAAAAATACTGAAAGTTAAAAATCAATACATCTTAACTTTTCATTACTCTCAAGCAACCTCTACGAATCTTTATATTTGTTATTTTAATTGCTCCAGGAACAATGAAAATGAATCTCAGAAAGTTTGGATATTAGAAAGTGAAGATGAAAAGATTCTGAAAAAAAATCCACCACAGTCTTCTTTGTGATTAAGGTGGTAGTAACAGCAATGGCCACAACATTGATGTGTGGTCTCTGCACATTTTATTTATTTTTAATTTTTCATCTGTTCTTATAGCATTTTAAGGAAAAATATATTTTAAAACTGAATATTGAAGGAAGGAAGGGCATAAAGTGTTGCTAGTTTCTCAAGCAAAAAAAAAAAAAGTCATCTATTTCCAGAGAGAAGCAGCATAAAAGAAAGCACGTAGGGCTTTTTGAAAGTGGGTAACATACACCCTTGAGGGTCTTGGTAAGCATCTCCAAATAATTGGTAAACTTTAAGCAATGTCCCTACCATATCATCAACTTGGAAATTAATGAGCTATAAGATATGGCTTTCAAACTCCTGGGCAATCTCATCTCACAGGTATCCCCATCCAGGCAGGCTGCTCATCCTGAGGCAAAGGAGTCATTGTTATCTGAATGAAACCCATGTTTTAGTCATCTTTGCTCATCTCCTTGTGTCCTTTACATCTATCCTGTCTTTCCTCATCTCTGCTGAATACTAGGATGAAACATTTAAGATGGCTATTTTTTTAGGCCAAAAAAAAAAAAAAAAAAAAACCAGTGAAATATGAATAATTTCATAAAGTTCAACCTAAAAATTGACTTAATGTTAAGCCTAACTTAAAGTTACATCCTTCATGAAGTCTCTTCTGATTCCCTGTGTGCATGTGCATGCTTACATCGTTGACTTCACAATTTGTTTGCAACCCCGTCCATTCTTTCACTTGGTCTCTAGCACTACCTATGTACTTACCCCTCTATTAGAGTTTTACCTCTGTAGACACTGATCATCTGCCACAGTTTCTAGCAGAGTATGATGCACACAATGGGCGTTCAATAAATGTTTATCCCATTTAAATGAATGAAACTCATCTGTAGGTCATTCAACTTCGCAAGTCTCTACTTGAAAACATTGCAAAGTAGCAGTTAATTAGTTTAATCTCACCGTTTTACAGCCACCCTCATTAATGGCACATTCCAAAAACACAGAGGACTAACTACACTGATACACTGATAAACAAATTTGTTGCCTAAAAATATTTGTTGCTTTTGTTGTGAAATTTACAAGTACCTAAGGCACTAATGAAAGGCAGAAGTAATGTTAATGTTTGCCTATACCCTAAAGCAAACAAATTATAAAGGGAAAGTTTGTCCTTTTAGATTGTGGTCACACTGTACATTCCCTAGAGGAATGTCAATTTTATTCATTTTCTCCTTACTCAAGACTAAGTCAAAGGTTCTATAAACTGTTCCTATTTTTCTTTAGAATAAAAAAGTACTATGAATAAAGTTCTCTTAAACTGAGATGTTCAAAATTTAAGTCAATAGGTGTTAAACAGTATAATCGAATCATATGTTTTCTCTCCTTTGCTTATTTAGATATTACCAAATGTTAATGATTAGAATATTTACATACTGTTATCACTTATGAGAGACTCAATGGCACAATGCAAATTCAATCAGGTCTTCTTTGAAATGTAGTGTTTATTAATTCCATGAAGTTAACAATAAAGAAATAAAGATTTTAAGTCTTAAGGTTGTTGTTGTTGTTGTTGTTGTTTTGAGACGGATTCTAGCTCTGTCACCCAGGCTGGAGTGCATTGGCATGATCTTGGCTCACTGCAACCTCCGCCTCTAGGGTTCAAGTGATTCTCCTGCCTTAGCCTCCTGAGTAGCTGGGACTACAGAAGCGCACCACCATGCCCAGCTAATTTTTTGTATTTTTAGTAGAGATGGGATTTCACCATGTTGGCCAGGATGATCTCAATCTCCTGACCTCATTTATGACAAATGTCAAAAAATGCTGTGAATAAAAACTTAAAATTTATGACTCATATCTACAATATGGGCAATTTCCAGCAATGTGATGTTAATTTTATCAAACATCTATAAAGCAAGACTAAATTTTAGACTACATTAAAATTGTTTTTATGTGGTTTACTAATTGCAGGCAGTTCCCTTACACCTTTTTTTCTTATAATTCTAGTTATTTGAGAAAATATCCAATACATTCAAATAGCATACCTTTTAAAAGTAATAACCAACTTTTTACAAAAAAATACATCTTTTAAAAAACCCTATAGATATGATTAGCCTTTTCCCTCCTAGCACACCTGAAAGTTATAACATACTTCTATAGTAATCATGGATCATTACTCTAAAAAATGTTATTCCCCAGAGAACACTCAAAAAGCTATCCTCAGAAGCAGTGTTAGGGCTCTGATGCTTCAATTTTATTACGGAAACTGATTTTATTTCATCCAATATAGCAAACTTTATCCTGTCAAATGAACTTACACATATAGTATTTGAGAAACATATCAAATATACCAAAATGTGTCTAGGCCTTGAACCATGCATCTATTACCCACTTAATATAGACTTGTTCAAATCCTTCATTTTAAAGTGTCTTAATCCTAACTTCTACTTAATTTAATTTGGATACCTTTAACTTACATGGGATACATTAATTCGCTCTAATAGAAAATGTTTTAGGCCGGCTGCAGTGGCTCACACCTGTAATCCCAGCATTTGGGGAGGTCAAGGCGGTGGATCACCTGAAGTCAGGGGTTCAAGACCACACTGGCCAACATGGAGAAACCCTGTCTCTACTAAAAATATAAAAAAAAATTAGCCGAGCCTGGTGGTGAGTGCCTGCAGTCCCAACTACTCAGGAGGCTGAGGCAAGATAATCGCCTGAACCCGGGAGGCGGAGCTTACAGTGAGCCGAGATTGCGCCACCGCACTCCAGCCTGGGAGACAGAGCGTGACTCCGTCTCAAAAATAAATAAATAAATAAATAAAACGTTTATAATCCTATGAATTCTTCTTTGCCTCTTATATAGTTATGTCCTGTCAAATAATGACATTTAAAAATATCAAAATAGACTGAGCATTGCTACAGTCACATGTTCTCCATTGATATGCATAGATTTTGACTACTTCTCAAAATACCATCAAAAACCTTCTAGATTCAAAAAATGCTGTAAAAAGGAGAGATTTTCTTTTAACCATTTACAATCTTCAGTACTTGGCACAAGATGATTGAATTAATGATGATAACTCTTTGTATCTAAGCATTCAAAATAAAATCCACGATTAGCACTTTATCAATTTCATATGTGATTGAATAAATTTTCACTCAAATTAGTTCCAATTTGCCAATGGCAAAAACCCTCATGCTTACTCTAACATTGCTGTTTTCAAGATGTGAAATGAATTCCAAATATAAGCACAGGATTATTTAAGACAGATTTCATTTCCTGAGCTTAACTTTTGTTTTCGTTTGTTACTTTTGAGTAGCTAACCTGTATTGACTGATACATTGGAAAATATAATCATGTCAAACAGAAGATACCAAAAAAAGTAATTTTTCTTTCAAAGACAAAGTTTCACAGGAAAACTGGTAAAAACACTGATGCTCATTTAGGAAGCTTATATAAAAATGGAAATTATGGAAATTCAATTTTACTCATTTCTTTCTAGTATATATAAAGGAAAGTATATAATTATTTTTGGAATTTGATGGTAGATTCATGAAGATGACAAGTTTACTTATCTCCATTTGTGTGAAGTCAGGTTGAAATGATACACAGTTCATTTCTTAAATCTATGTAACTTTTAGAGTATATTTTGTTTTACCACTTGGGAAATGTTTTAGTTTATTTAACATATCACAGAAAAAAAACTAATAATATAAGTGCCATTAAAGTTTTAAGTAGAAAAGTTCACTTTTAACAGAAATCATATTAATGGTTTTAAAAATGAGAGCTGATCTAAGAATAATGTAAGTGTTAGTAATTAAAGTTAATTATACAGTCATACATAAATTGTTTATTTCGTTCTACTTAAGATTTTATTATTTGGAAAGGGTAAACCAGGCTTTCTCCACAAAAATTTAGATTTTACATTCTAAATTTAAGTATATTTTAGAAAAGTATTTAGCTCTCTTATTTATAGGACTGAATAAGAAAGATGTCCAATTAAAACTACTAGAAATGAAAAAAGATGTTCTTAACTTTTATCAGCTAAGAAATTATACAACAGAGTTATTACTTATGTAGTTCTTTATTCCAATTTCTTATCTTTCAAGATTTTCTATTTGGTAAATTAAAATAACATTTGACATAAAAATTCTAGTGTTAAATGAATTGATCTTTGTTTTTATTTGAATGAGTTTGCATGTAGTAGCTGCCAGTAGGACAGTACTCAGGCTATCACTTCAGTTCTACAGAAATAATCCTCCTCCTTATCTCTTGATGAAAATGAAAATATTCCTTCTTATAGAAATGTGCAATTATGAAAAAGGGATTCAAAAACTGGAGTGAACAAATGATTCTACATTCCATATATAACTGTGTAGTTTCCTCTATCCAGGATATAAGTAGAAAATGCCCTACTAAATTTCCCACACCTTTTCTCCCTGGCTAATGATAAACATCAAAATAAATTTTAATTTTCATCATGAGCCAGGATAAAAATGTTATCCTCCCTTAGCCTATTTTCTAAAAATTGCAGCCATTTGGCATTGATGGCAAAGGAATATTATTCTCAGATAATTGTGATGAAAGTTTCTCTTCTAAGATGTATTTCCATTCTTAATGATGACAGTTTATAATTACATCTTACAACTCAAGAGATCTGATTCCACGGTGGAGTTATAAAGTTCCATTAAAAGTCAGTATCAATCCGGCCAGGTGTGGTGGCTCACACCCGTAATCCCGTAATCCCAGCACTTTGGGAGGTCGAGACAGGTGGATCACCTGAGGTCAGGAGTTCGAGACCCGCCTGGTCAACATGGTGAAACCCCCTCTCTACTAAAAATACAAAAAAATTAGCTGGATGTAGTGGCAGGTGCCTGTAATCCCAGCTACTCAGGAGGCTGAGACAGGAGAATTGCTCGAACCTGCGAGGCAGGGGTTGCATTGAGCTGAGATAGTGCCAATGCACTCCAGCCTGGCTAACAAGGGTGACACTCCATCTCAAAAAAAAAAAAAAAAAAAAAAAAGAGTCTAGTATCAGTCCAAAGAAACAACAAAAAGGTGGGTAAAGGTCAGTGAAACATAATTTTATAAACTGCATGCATATATATGTATATCGAGATTTCTCTAAAATTTCCTGTTCTTACCTTCAACATTATATTGAAATGTATTTAAATTTATGCAATATTGTTTAAAGGAACTAAATTTTACATGATTTAGGTTCACTCCCAAACGATTTCAGATAGCTTTGCTGTAGAGTCAATTTTTAAAAAACACCATGAAATTCTTTAGGATTTATCACTCTATTTGACTTTATAAAAGTGATAGTTGTGACCAAAACAGCTGTAATAAAATGAAAATACAGATGTAATTACTTTCATCATTGATAAGTACAAATATATTCTGCCCAATCTCACAAACAAATTAGTTGGCCACTGAGATACAATTGGTACCATTCCAATTTGTGTCTCATAAATGAAAACTGTCAATAAACATTCAGCTGTGGATCTAAGGACCCTTATATTTCTAATCTGTTGGCCAGACAAATAAAGTCTAAATCACATCTTGACACTTTGCCATTAAGTCAGTCTTGCTGCTGTGCTCCAATTCTCCTTTGAATCATTAATCCAAAAATTGTATTATTGCCTTATTTGTTGGATCAAGTTTCGGTCAAAAATCAGATAGGTAGGTATGAGTATATGGGGTGTGTGTTCCAGTTTCTCTGTAATTCCATTTGTTAACTTGTATTCTGGCTCCTTGAAGACCTTGACCTCAAAGTCCTGTAGTTGAGCCCTACTGCTGTGGCAGTTCTTTTGGATGTGGCTTACCCATTTTTCTCAACTGTTATCTATTTCCTATTACCAAACTGCCCTATTGGAGTTGTTACCCATCCATTGCTGGTGAAGCTGTCTCTTGGCATACCTTTACAGAGACTACTTTCCACCTTGACTACATATTGCTCATGTCACTAGGTCTGCCTAATTTCTGAGACTCACTGTTTTGCTGAAACTATTCCTTCACTCAAATTAAATCACAGGACTGACTCAAACTCCGGTTTTCTCCTGAGTTTTTCTTAGTTATATACTGTTAGTTCTAAACATGAGATGGACTAAGGAGTAAAAACAATATGTACTTTTTTTTTTTTTTGAGATGCAGTCTCACTCTGTCACCTTGGCTGCAGTGCAGTGGCATGATCTCAGCTCACTGCAACCTCTGCCTCCTGGGTTCAAGGTTTCTCCTGCCTCAGCCTCCTGAGTAACTGGGATTATAGGCCCCCACCACTGTGCCCAACTAATTTTTGTATTTTTAGTAGAGACGGGGTTTTGCCATGTTGGCCAGGCTGGTCTTGAACTCCTGACCTCAGGTGATCTGTCCGCCTTGGCCTCCCAAAGTGCTGGGATTACAGGCAGGAGCCACTGCACCCGGCCAACAATATGTACTTTTTATTCTAATTCTAGTGCACCATGTCTTTTCTCTGACTTGCTAATTAACAAAGGGAACCTCAGATTAATGTTGCAAATATAATTTTTTTTAATAGTAAGATAACATTGTGTGATCAATGATGACTTGGCCTCCTACCTTGTAAGTGTCTTGCTGATTTTACTCCATTTTGTCTTCAAAATGAAGATAACGTTGAACAAGCTAAAGAATGTTAGTTTTCAGTAGTTATGTGAAATGATTTGATCATCTGTTGCTTATATAAATTATTTAATGCTATTCTAATGATAGAAACTGCCTATGGAATGTAGTAACCCTGTGTTTCTTGGTGTTGAAATATTCAAGTATAACATGTTACTTCTGTGAGTGGTAAATTTTAAATTCTGCCAGAGCAGTCAAAATGCACATAATTTTAACATATATTAAGACATAATTTCTTATCATGTAAATTACCTTCACATAAAGGAATATTCTGAAATGACAGTCTCTTTATTCATTAAATGCCTCTGGTTATCAACATATATCCACTTCCCAAGCTCTATGTTGAAAGCTGAAATTAAAATACCATAGCAGTATATAAGATCTTCATTTTTTTCCCCTGGTGCTGAAAGTAGGAAAAAGTTAATACTGACGCATTATTCCTTCTTTAACAATTCAGTAATCATTTTTTGACCCTTACAGAAAGGAAATTTTTAAGGCTCAACTAGTGTTAGTGCAAATGAAGTTGTATCTTCTAACAAAGTACCTTCTTTAGATATAAAACAGAAGCAGTAAGCTACAATACTGTCAGCTAAAAGTTTTCTGACACACTTTGCCTAAATTGTGGGAATTCACACCACGGATGTCAGATATCATCTGTATAGTTCTATAAAAATCCTTCAAAACCCTATAGGAACCCACAAATTTCCACAATTGGCACGGTGGGGATATAACACTTTTTAGCTGAAGGCACTGTATCTCTGGGAGGATCTTTTTATTAAGAGGAACTGGAATGAGTTGTAAGTGCCACATATGGGGACTGGAATAATGTAAAAAAGAACAGCAGCTACTGATCCACACTTGTAGCACTTAAAAAAAAAGATGAGATGATAAAGAGCTGGCATAATCATAAGTTCTGTACAATCACTTTGGAAAGAGATCTCAAAGCTAACTAGCAAAGTTAATCAAAAAGTTTAGAGATTAAATAAAAATGGAATTAAATCAGAACAAAAATTATAAGAGGACCAGAAATGTTAGAAAAAAAAATAAAGTTGACTGAAAAATTGTAATTAAAAAATCTATGAAAACATATGTGAGGCAAAAAAAAGCTTTCATGTTTAGAGTTTCGCAATGCAACATAATGATCCAAAACATCAGCAAAAATAGTACAGGCTTAACAGGAATGAAAACAATGAGAAAGAGCATTCCATTTGCTCAAGTTGTCAGTCACTTTCAACTGCTTTCCTCTGAAATACAGAGCCACTCCAATTTCAAATGCTTTTGTCCACAGAGAGATCTAAGATCTGTAGGGATTTTATATAAAATATCAGCAACCAAAGATGTAGGATCTGCAAATTGTACATGTGCCTACAAATAGCAATTTAAATTTTAAGGCAACCAAAGAGAATAGAAGGAAGAAATGTAATATTATATACTTATATTTTCATTGTTTTGTGACAATTCACAGTTTAGATTTTCAATACTGTTTAATCCAGTGGGGGTCTAGGACCCCCTTTTAGCTATCTATGGGGCAAAATATTATCAACAGGAGAGGCCAAAGTATAATACTGAAATGATTTAACAACTGAGGTTATGAAGAAGAGAATGTTGTAAAGATGACTGGGGTATGTGATGTACACAAAGTTCTGGAGCATGTTGAATAAGTATTTGACATGCAAATTAAAAAAAAATCTTGTGATCTCTATTGCAATTCTGAAATAATACTACATTACTCCTTTTATATGACACCTCAGCCTTTTATTTTCTTATCCTAAGGGTTTGCCTTCTAAGGACATAACAAATTAATTTTCTTATCTTATAGCCAACATATTAACATTCTATATAAAAGATTTTTAACTCTCAAGCTTCAAATATTTGCTTCACTAACAGGAGAAAATAATAATCACCTACAACGAATATAGAATATTTAGCAAGCAAAACTTTGAAATGACATAGAGGCTAAGAGGAGTCAGGAATGACATATAAGAAAAGATCTGAAAACTCAACAGTAGGAGACTCTAATAATCAGAAAGGGGAATGGCATGACAATGGGAGGCTTTGTGAGTAAAGCCCTCAATACAAAACCAGCTAGGGAAGAACATTTATTTTGATCTCTAGACACAACATTTGAAAATATAAAAATGGAAATCTCATTTAACATTTTATATGAGGAAAAACAGTAAATCTGAACCAACTTATTGAGAATGAGGAGAAACAACTACTTAATACAAAAAAGAAACAACTGAGTAGAACTAAACATGGTGGGTACATCATTAAATTCCACTTCTTGCCTCAGGTTGGGAAGGAGACAGGAAATGGATTGATTGTATCAGTATGCGTTCAGCTTCCAGGTCTAGTCTACATGTTTTCTTCTCATGCCATTTGAGAAGACAGTAAGTTCAAGTTATTCCAGCTTAAACAGCATCAATCCTAACTTTTTAAACACTTTTAGAGGTAAATGTCTGTATAAAATAGGAAGCTAGTCATTTTTAATTCATATTCCATATAACTCTGAAAAAGAGAATATTGGCATTCAGGTGCATAAGGGAACAATATTATAAATTGTAATGATACTCAGCTCAGACACTTAAAGTATTGTTTTCCTTCATTCACACCACGGATGGTTCTAGGACTCTGTGAACAGCAACAGAAAATAAAAATGTTTTAAAAGTCAAGTACTTACTTTGAATCAACAAGTAGCTGAGTCAAAACAGTCAAAGAAGATTCAAAAAGTTATTATGTAGAATCTATACAATTTCACCTGGCTTTAACTTTTCTTACTTTTTGCTGAACTCCCCTTAAACATTCAGCTGATTTATATTGCATAAATTTTGATAATTGTTTTCAATCTGCTTTCAAAAATGTAAATAAAATTTAACAAGGTCCAGGATGATAATCATGAATGAGGTGAAGGGGCCTCATTCTACTCCAAGTGGAAAGCCACTTTTTAGTCACATAAATTGAAATGGTTATAAAATACATATTAATTAAATAATTACAACTAAAAATAAAACTTAAGAAGTATACTCTACCAATATTTAGAAAAATTTCTTAGCTCCCACATAAAAATGAACATTGTATTTACTCATCTGTTCTTCCTAAAATCTCTTTTGTTCTCCCTTCTTCAAGATTCTAGGAGAACCCCGGATTTTATACTCCTGTAAGTATTACTTTGTGAGGTCAAACCATTTCTAAGTAACTGTAATCTCCAATTTGATTCTTCATAATCAGTATCATACTTTTACTGAATGCTTACTTGACATAGTAGAATGTGCTAGGGGTTTCTTATACTATAATTTGTCTAAAACATAGTATCTGTCCTTAAGGGACGTGTCATTAAGGTAGGAATATCTGCAAAGTGAACACAGATGTATGTATAAACACACGTGCACGTGCATGTGCACACACACTCACACATGTACACAAAGTATCAGTCCAAAATAGTGGTATAGGAAGCAAGCTCTTTAGAAGTGTGGAGCAGAGTGCATGGTCCTGATGGTAAAATTCCTTGGGAAACCCTCTTGGAAAAAAATAGGACTAGTCCTGTAAGGAAAGGTAGAATTTAGGTAAGAGAGTAGAGGGGAACCAGAAAAGGGAAAGGGCAGAAATTCAAATAGTGTGAGGGAAATAAATGCATTAATTTGGAAAAAGGCCTTTATTCAGGACACTGAATAAAGCGAAAACTGGAGTGGAAGAAAAGGGTTAAAATATGGAGTATGGAATATAAATGATAATTTGGCATCTCTTGTTCTCCACAATTTGTAAGAAGCACCAGACCATATCTATTTCACTCTTCTAATGCTTCAAAAAACATCATCTCCACCAACCTCAGGTATATACTCATATTCTACTATGTACAATTTTACTATAATGGAGTTGAATTAAAAGACTAATCAAAAAAAGCATCAGTGTTTTCTCCTGAATCTAATGATATTTAGGTTCTTAGATTCCTCAAGTAAAATGCTGAATTCTTCATCTTCCCTTTTGAACCTGCTTCTTGGGTCCTCTATTTCTTTTTGCAGACTTTCAAAGTGGCTATGAATTTTCCCAATTTTCCTCTTTGTCCCTAGCATTCAATGGGTTGTCTTGTTCTGGTATTTCTTTTCACAGCACTTCTTATATGGATTCTTTGTTCTCCACTCCTAGTCTTGTACTTACATTAGATATTGCATACTGCCAGAATTAATTTTCTGCTTCCAGTCTCTCCCAATTTCAGCATATCCTCCTATACATGAGTTTCATTAAGTCATGGTTCATTCAGTACACTTTTAGAATACTCTTCCTAATGCATAGCTCTGATCATGTCAAACTCAAGCTGATAACAGTAACAAGCTGTATATTGACTGAAACAAACACCATAGCTTGATATTTAAGTCACTCAGCAGTCTGGTCCCACTTCCTATATTCTAAATTCTATATTCCCTCATATATTCTAAATTCCTGTCAAAACTAATACTCAATGTTTACAAGATACACATGATAAGTCCCTGATTCTGGGTTGGTATTGTTCTATTTGAGTTGTTCATTGCCCAAAACTTCAGATAACATTTTCTTATCTCAAGAATCCCTTATCCCACTGATTCAGTAATGTGCTACCTATAATAAGTCCTTGTGTCATATTGTTTCACTTTTTATTTTTAGAGACAGATAAGAGTCTCACTCTGTGGTGCAGGCTGGAGTTCCATGGCATGATCAGAGCTCACTGTAACCTCGAACTCCCTAGGCTCAAGCTATCCTCCTGACTGAGCCTACTGAGTAGCTACGACTATATATAGGCACACACCACACCCAACTAATTTTTCAAATTATTTTTGTAGATACAGGGTCTCACTATGTTGTCCAGGCTGGTCTTGAACTCCTGGCCTCAAGCAATCCTCCCACCCTGCCCTCCCAAAATGCTGGGATTACTGGCATAAGCCACTGTGCCCGGTCTCATGTTGTCTCAGTTTTATGGATCTGCTTACTTTATGAATTATAAGAGGAGAATGAAGGAGAAGAAAATGGATTGTCAATGAAACTAACCACAAACTTACAGTGTGCCTTGAAACAAGTATTAAAATGCAAAATACAAAAATATTTTCATATTGTTCATAGACTCATTTTTAGTAACAGTGAGGTATTACAAGAAGTAATATAAATTGCTACCTATTTACACAGCACTATGGGAGACACAAGGAGCAATTATTATGTTCCAGGCACTCATTTCATTTGCAAGAATCTTATGAACTAATAAGCATTATATTATTACTTACCTCATTTTCAGCTGAGAAAGCTGAGGAAAGAAATGTTAAGTAACTTGCTCAGTCCCACTTGGCTATTAACTATTGAATCTGGAATTGGAACCCTGACAATCTGGCATTACAACCTATGCTCTGATACCACTAGGCCCTCCTTCCTCTTGTTTACAATTGCATCAGCATAACTGCCTCCCTCTAAAACAACAAGTAACGTGACTTCATTTCAGGAGATATAACTATGCTATGTAAATGTCTTATAAAAATTATTTCACTTCTGTTTAATTTCCAAAGTATTTTGAAATGCATTCAATTATATACAACCAAATTTTGATTGAGAGAATTAGATCAATATTTCTACCTTTGCCTAATAAAATACATAACATGGCTTAAGTACAAGCATCTTAAAACTTTATAAAGGTGAAGATAGAGAATACTGAAATATTCCATAAATATTTGACATCTGTTATGCAAAAAACTAATGACAGCTAGCGGAGACAGATTTAAGAATGAATATTGACTCAATATTTTGCAAGATAATTAAAATTTTGATTATAATTGATACAATTTAGAAAAGGGGAAAATTTACACTCCTTTTAATTTTTATTTTTTCTGAAATCTATTTTCAACAAGCCAAGACAAATTTTCCTTTTATCTATGGAAAATAAACCATAAGTATTTTTCACATGCACTAATTAATATAAGCATAAAATGTGTTATATATTAACTATGAACATTTTAACTTTATAAAGCCGTAGCAGCAATATACTGGACATTATATGTATAATTTTTAGATGTTATCTAATACATACTAATATTTCTCTGAAATATTTCATTAACTTTAATAATGAAAAGTCTGAAGTAGCAATTGCCATATGAAAAACAAAACCCATCTAACAATGCTACAATTTAGCCCAATTACTATTTCAGGTTCTAAAATATAATGTTTAAAAAACTATTTCATTAATCATTTTTTTATTTTAATATTTTTAGCACCAGACGATTACATTTAAAAAATAAGTCTTTACATATCCTCTATAGGTAGTTTATAACAACCGCTATATACTGCATATGAACACAGGGAGTTGCACCAACAGCTTGAACACTTTTATTAGGAACGTCTTTTATTTATCTGAAATAGGTCTTTTTTTTAAAGCGGCAAACAGGATCTAACTCTTGTTTGCTCTTTAAAGTTTTATTGTTTTAGCATTTTATACAGGGAGTGAGCATTAGCATACTCAGGAGAACTGCTGAAAGTAAAAGGCCGCAAGCTACCCACTGCATGGCTGATAGGATAAAGCGGGGATATAAAAACTTTTGTCTGATTGCTCACTTTCCTTGTTTTAGAGTACTGCTACTCTCAAGAGCATATATTCATGTTCTTTCTACTTCGAGTTTTATTACTTCTTTTGTATTATTTAATACATCTAAAGACACTTCCAAAAGACAAATTTTTCCATTTTGAAGAAGTAATGGTTTGGAACCTGATAAAACACATTAATGTTCACAGTGTGTTTTTTGCAAAGGTGATAGAGTAAAAGTGCTATAAAGCAATTAGGCATATGATCTTAAAGACATTAATATGTCAAACAGAATAAAATGTTTAAAAAGACAACAAATATCATACCCTGTGAAAGGTCAAGTGAAAATGGGTACATATAAAGAGCATATTTCTCTTTCAGACCTTTTACTAGATATTGAATGGAAAAATAAAGGAAGACAATATAAAAATGAGAGAAAGGACTAATCTTACTTCAATAACTTGTAATTAGAAGTATGTGACGTTTAATTCTAGGAAGTATAGACATAAGTTACAACTCATCCTGACTAATGATAGGTAAATGGTGCACACCCTTCATTATTCAGATTCAAATTTTTTTTCCTCTGAATTCTCAGTTCTACCAGGGTCAATACATTTTAGTAAACAAGACACTAATATGCTTGACACTATTGAATAAAGCCAGGCATTTTTTAAAGTGTCATACACATTTCTGAAATCCACAATACATCAATTTTTAATACTTCTACTCTCTCAGCTCCATTAAAAAGATGGTAGGGGAAAGATTTTAGAGTAATTAATGATATAGTTAGCTGCTAAATATTAATAGGAATCGTAGTCTTGCATAAAATATAACATATAAACCTTGCCAATACAGACGCACCAGTAATTAAAGTTGAATACATAATTACACTGATTTATAAGACAGGCAAAAAGTTACACTTTACTAGCTTCTATGTAAACTGTGGGTAACAGTTAAACTTTCCATTTTATGGTTTATAAAAATGGGCAATATCTTGACTACAGTTCATAAATAGTTTAGAGATCTGTAATAGTAGTAAAAATTATAACAACTTATTCCATCATGAATATTCTTATTGCACCATACAAACCAAACTGTGATAATGACCCATAAGATGTAGATTCATCGTAGACACTGCTTTACGCCCAAGAGAACGTTAGTAGTACTAAGAATCTGTAGAGGACAGCTGGAATAATAATTATAGGGTATTTGAGATAATCTAAAAAAGTAAAACCAATTTTGATCAACTTTGTCATATTATGAACATGGTATAATTTAACTCCACTTAAATTTGTATTTTTAACTGATACCACAGTAAAAACTTCAGAAAAATACTAAATTTAAGAAGCGTATTAATATAGATTCTTCCCTTTAGAGAGTCTGTTAACCACACTTACATGTGCGGCTGAGGCGAGCAGCCCGGACTACTGTTTCCGTTGCTGTCAATGTGATCCAGAGAACCATTGAGGTCTTCGTGGACGGCCTGCAGTAGGCCACTGGATGCATTATTGATCAGTCCAGGATTACTTAGCAAAGGTAAACTGCTCTCTGCCAAGGCAGCCTAGTGAAATGAAGAGTGTGTAAAACAACTTTCAAAATGGCATTTAAAATAATTTTTAAAACATGTATCTTCTTTTAATGGGTTCAAATAATGAAGCAGATATTTTAGAAGGATTAAAAGAAAATGTATTGAAAAAAAAATTCCTAACTGGCTACTTGTGGCAGAGATGCAAGGAAATTAAGTGTGATGCGAAAATATAAATAACAGTCCTTGCAGCAAACTTTCTCACTCATGTTTCAACCTTTGGCATAATGAAATGTTAAATCCACACATGTAATGAAATACTCCAGTTTAATATAAGCAGTTGCTCTGCTTTTTTAAAAATGACCAGAACTTAACTCAAAATAAAGAAGTCCTGACATTTGCCTCCTTTGCATAAAAATTATATATTATAATTAAACTTTAAAGTTTTTGCCACAAGCACCATGTTCCCCAACACTATGATGTGAAATCATTTATGACAGCCTGGATAAATATTAATGCATAGCCACATGCATTTGCAAAAGCTTCTATCAATCTAGCATTTGCAG
>NC_044554.1:23755165-23790165 GCF_007565055.1 Rhinopithecus roxellana | reverse complement strand
GGAGGGGGAAAAACTTTTATTGCTTTTCTTATGTTAAAAGGTCAGAGAAAACAAATAACACTTCATCTTTTTGTCAATAAGAGAATTGAGGTCACAGTTGCCTCGACAGTAACAAGTTACTGAAACCATAAATTAGAAGGCCCATGGTGTCTCTTTAAAGTCCTGTGGACACTGTTAGCAATGGACTAGTGCCAACAGCTGTGAAGGGGTGAAGGGTTCTCAAAGCGAAGTGCCTGCCAGGATTGTCTACACACTTCATGCATTCCCACTGAGGTCCAGTTAGTGCCCCCTGCAATCTGCCATCATCAATCTAATTCAATAGAGTGACAGAGACCAGGCAGTGTGAAACGCTGAACTCTGCCACGGAGTCGGCATCTACACTTGCACTGGGTCTCATTACAACTGACGGACCTTACTTTTCCATCAGTCAGACACAGCAGAAGGAAAAAAAAAAAAAAAAAGAGGCATAATTGGTCACACTGAAGACTGTATCATCAGCTGAACTCTTATGTTTTGGTCTACCTTTAATAAATGGTAAACAGGTTTATAAAAAGCTTTTTAAACTTTAACAGTGATGGTGCTTTTTATGTTCTTGATTATTTTACAAGTCAAAACAAAATATTTTTAGTAACTGAAAAAAGCAATGATACGATGAATTTGAAACAAGATGTAATAAAATATGAAGAAAAATCGTATCTTTAAATGAAACAAGGTATTAGTTTTATCAAGAAAAGATCATCTTTAAGATAAAATATTAGAGAAAGCCTTAAAGGCTTAGTAAAACATAACAAGAGTCAGACTTTGGGTGATGTAATTGCTTTCTGATTAGTTCTATGAGTTCTGTTTACTTTTGGCCAAATTCTTTTCAACATTAATAGAATTTTTTTAACTTAAAACAGTAGCATTTGATACAACATGTGTGTTATCATTTGTGATATAAATTATCTGCCTTTAATCTAGCTAAAGAAAACTATAAAGATTTTTTGCAAGTTCTTTAAAATTACACTACAAAAAAGAAAAGAAAAGGTTATCTTTCAGGGTGTTAGTTATATTACAGGCATGATATTGTAAAGACTGGCTGTTTGCCATAATATAAAATCTTGTGGAAAAAAATCAAGGTTAGCTCATGTAAAAACTGTCTCTGTAATAAAGTCATAACTAATTGGGAGTTTGGTCTAACCTACACTGGGAAAATCTTAGGTCTGATTACTTTGGGATATTCAAATGCATATGATGTGGTCTAAAAGTTATAAAAATATAAGTGAAAAGTAACATTAAACTACAGCAATCCTTTCTGGGTTATCAATAATTGCCACTGTTTAAAACAATCTAAAATTCCATTATCTCCATTAGTTATTGTATGGCTAAGACAATAAGATGCAGCCTGAAAGACCCAGAATCTGCTCGGTACTCAATGTAACACACCAGAATTCTGAGAAGAGTCCATTAAGTGAGCATTTGACAAACCTGTATTTCTAACTGTTGCACCACCTGCATTTGCACTCGACACTGAGCGGTGCTTCGGTCATCCAATGCGTGTTCATTGTTAAGGTGCCTAAACAAACAGAAGACACAAAACAGAATGTAAAGTGATGTCGATCTCAGTGGCATAGGCTACACTTAAAAAGCATTACACTGAAATCAGATGTTTCTCTGTGCACTGGGAAAACAGAAAGCCTTGAAACCATATAGAAAAAAGTTAAAGCTGCTTACGTGTTGTGTGAAATTATTTATGTAATGTAAAGAGACTCTTCGAATGGCAGAAAATGTCACTGTCTCTAAGCTTACCTGTTATTACAAAAAATATTTCCCCAGACCATTTACAGAGTTATAGTAGAAGTCATATTATTTATGCCATTTTTTTAAAAAAAGAACAGCTTACAAATCTATGAAGCAAAAGCAATTCTGAACAGAACAAAGGCAATTTTCTATTTCATTTCTGTTAGAACAGTTTGTTGTTTCTATGATGTATTTTAGTGAGCAATGTTTTATTTCATTGGGATGCGGTATGAATTAGGTAAAGATGGCAAATTATCATCCTGTGGAAACATCAATATTTATGAAGAACGAAGATTTGCTGTTAGTAATAAAGAAACTTCACTGAAGATTCTCATCATTAGAATAATAAGATTGACATTTCATGTCCAGTGTCCTAACTAGGAGACATTTATCCTAATCTTATTTTTTAAATGGTGAAAAATAAATCATTCCAATGATCTTACTCTAACCTTGAATATGCATTAGTCTACCCTGAATGTGCATTAGTCTACCATTATTATTTCTATATAATGTTTAAAGATATCTCTTTAATGAGTGGTATGTTAATACACCAAAAGTAATTTAGTAAAGCAGAATCTCCAACGAACATGAAAACATTTAATAATATATACTCTTTAATTTGTAATATATAATGTCTTTGATGCCTCCTAAAATTAAAGAAAGTAATCTTCAAGTAATTTAATACCCGTTGGTGCATCTACTTCACCAATGGGCAAACTAAGGCAACAATTTTAGAGATGTTCTCATCATTGCATATGAGTGAAATGGCATATTGAAAAGAAATTCACAAAATTAAATAATAATTTACATATTTGCCCACATGGCTCAAGTATCACTTAGAATGATATAATAGTCTAAGAAGTTTATAATAGCTCTGGGTGTACTAAATTCAACAAATATATTTTTGTATCCATTCAAATTATTTACTTTTATTTCTTGAAGATCATAACGAGGCAGAAAAAATATAGACACATATATGTAAAACATATGAAGAGTAATTAAAGTCGTGTTGCTGAAAAAAGCTAATTTTATTATAAATAAAAGGTTTATTTGTTTACAGACCTAGGTTCAACAATCAGAAACCTCTGTTTTGCCTATACCTTGATAAATTAAACCAGTTTGTTTTAATACTTCCTTATTGATCATAACAGCAAAACCTCCATGTATCTTGTCACAATGTCAGTCTTGGTTGAAGAGAAATTGTGGACTAAAATAGCAAGGTGGATAAGGTCAAGCTGAAGGAGTGTGGCTGGAGTGCAGGGGAGGGACTTCCACTATACCTGTCTGCTCTCTAAGCTCAGTTCAGGTTTGTTCTGCTGTGAACCTGTGAAGAGGATTAACATTCACTCATGCTCTCTGGGAAGGAGGTATGGAATGTCAGAGTAAACCAGAGGTTAGTTAACAGAAAGTGTCACTAATTCCTAAATAACAAGACAACATTTAAAAATTGTTTTTCAGGGTGCTTTCCTCCAAAATTTAAATGAACAGTAAGACAATTTTCTACCAGCATAATACAGTTGTGTGTTGAATTCTTAAGGCTTCATATTGCTGTGTTTCTGTAAGATTTTTTTTTTTTTTTTTTTTTTTTTTTTTTTTTTTTACCACGAACTCTTGGGGAACACAAACATATTTATTCCATATCAAAAAAAATGATGCATATTTTCAAAAATGCTTCAGTTATACACTGAGATTAGGGTGTAAATGCAGGAAGCAAGATAAGTAGAATATACAGGTCTGCAGTAAAAGGCACAGTCAGTATAACATTTATTTTCGTGCGAAATCACTTTTTAAAATGATTTTTTACACTTGTTTACTGCTTAGTGATAATCATGATCTTATATTTAAAGAACTAAAAAAAGTACAAAATGTTTGCATTATACACTTGGGTCTTAGAGACCTATTCAATTTATCTATGCAGCTTTTATTAGAATAGAGACTGTAGACTACAATAATAGTCAATGAGGTTTTGTCTTGATTGAATTTTTCAGTGGAACACAAAAGAACCTTGCCATTAAAATAGTCCTTTATTCTCCTGTATGAAGGCGAAAGGTTTTTAAAGTGTTGTGATGTTCAGTAATGAGCCTCTATCTAAATTATCATTGGTGACAAACTCACAAAGCACTTTTCGAGGACACATAGTTATGAAATGCCAGAGCTGCCACTTTCTTTCCTGTAATTATAGGCTAGCTTGCAGCCCTTCAATGATCATTTATAGAACAGCCTCCAGTGGATTACTGAGAACTTGAAAAACACATACATACCTCTGCCACATCTCCCTTCTCCTTTCCTCGCTATTGTTTACCAGTGATATGTAAAAGAATAGTGCCTATTCATTCCCTCTACTTAATTATGCCAATCAAAGTACAGAAATAGTGTCAGATATAAATACAATGCAATAAGACTAAATAAATAGGCTAAGTATTAACATTAAATTATGAATTTATGTATTTATGACTATTTTGTGCCCAAATTATTCTCTTTTATGTTTTTATAACTATCTCAGGTACTACATATTACTGTTAAAAAATTCTCTATGATTTATAAATCAAGAATGAGATAATACTGAAAAATGAGAGGATTGGTGGATTTTCTCAGTCAGTGCCTAATTGCTGTTTCAAAATGCATATGCAAAGGGACATTTCATTAATCATTTAATCATGTCCCTTGCAGGAAGTTGGAACTAATGTTGCAAATACCCTTTTCATATGAATGCTCCATAATACTATCTTATGCATTTGATATATTGCCTATGTCATAAATTACGGCTGCTTCAAAAGGACCAAGTGGGGTTGTTATCCCTGAAGATGCTTGTTACAAAACCTTTATTAAGTTTCTTTTTTTACTTATTGGTAGTTCTATTTCACAGCTTCATACAAAGCAACAATAATACTCTTTCTGATGGCAAAGGTCTGTAAATTACCCATGCAATCACTAACACCATTTCACAGGCCTGTTCTACTTCTACTGGTCTGCTAACAAGGCGATTACACACAAATTACTGAATGCCTATGAAATATTTAAATGCATTCTACTCTACTATGCATTAATAAGAGCAAAGCAAGCTCTGGAATTCTGGTTAGCTCCAGTCCCTAATGTCCCCTAATGAGCCTCTTACCGAGACTGCAGTTCAAACAGAGAGGTGAAGAAAAAATGCAAAGGGTGCCTTCAGAAAGGCAGCACTGAACAAACATTGTGTGAGCCAGTTCTAATTTATGGGTCACTTTATAGGTATATTGATTTTTGTTTTCAAAATGGAATAAATGATGTGGTCGACTGACGTCCTTTCAAAACTGCACTGAATCTGTGCTAAGCAGGTAGTATAAACTAGAAAAAACATAAATAAGCAGTCAACTTCTTTCTAAAAACAATTAAGCAAGAGCTTCAGGAAGACAAAAAGTAGGAAAGGATCCTTCCAATTTATTTAATGCATAATTCTCTTTAATGAAGGTTTTATAGATTATGAATGTATGTGGTAACTTCAATCATATACAATCCAGATTAGTGATTCAATTTTAACCTTTGGATTCTTCAAATTCATTTAAAGTTGTAGCATTTTATAAGCTAAAAAGGGATCAGATTTAAATCCAAGTATGTCAAAGACTGTTTTAACAAAATGTTTCACTTGCATATCACTGGTGTTTGATTTATTTTGCATCAAGCTTTTTATGTTTAAACACTGACAGGAGTTTAAATACAAAATGTTAGCTGTCACTATTCATTTAGTTGATTATGTGAGATGCCTTAGTTTTGAGAGATGGGGGCACTGTCACCAAAAGAAACAACATTCTGACAAGTTCAAAGAATGCCTTCTTGAGGTCATAATTTTGTAGCCATGCTGCCTAGTCAAAGACAAAGAAAGAGACAATACACATTAAGTAAGAGTATAATTTTTAGAGTAGTCAGCTGCAGTAAAAAGACAACAAATTTCTATTCAATAAACTATGTTTCCACTATGTTTTCTATTGCTCTTCATATAGTATCAAGCCTTAAAAATGTAAACTGTAATAAATTTAACTCATTTACACCCATCTACTAATTAATCTTTAATACATTAATATATTTATGGACACTAGCCATCCTGCCTTTCTTAAAGGGGAGTATTTCCACCTTTGTATCTTAGATGATGTTTTGTGTGCTGGCATCTATGCATGCAGGTTCAAGAACACTTGTCTGCTAAATGGAATGTTATATTGTAAACCTTTTGGCTTAAGCTCTAAAATCAATCCATCTATATTCAAGCTGACTTAGTTCCAATGGAATGATAATTAATTTTGCAGACAAACTACTCTAAAGTTTTGTCAGATGTTATTACACTTTGACATTTATAAGACAGTAATGAAGAACTAGTATTAAATGCTTTTAGTGATCCAGTGAGATACTCAATTAGTGGTCAGGAAAAATGGTTAGCTTGTGTCAACACCTACTTTACAGTAAAACTCAAAAATTTTCCCAAACACTTTTTATCCTGGACTTCCTTCATCATTTTGTATTTTCTGCTTTCATCTTGCTGTTACAAATAACTACTTCTAACTTAGTCTGAATTTTTTTTATCCAATTGAAAAGAGTGCCTCAATTAAAGAATATATAAAAATTAAAGAATATATAAGAATAAGAATATATAACACATAAATATATAAAATACATAAATATATATAATATACAGGTACATATATATGTGTTATACATAAGTAACTGTCCTTTATAATGGCTTTTCATTTGGTGCAAGATAAACATAGAGGGATTCCACCAGTTTGTTTTGAGATGTAATGTGAATAAAAGAATTGGGGACTCAATATATTTCTACTTTTCTTTTTAATTTGACATATGTCAGCTACATAGTAAAAATGAATGGTTTCCTTTCATTTCAAACAAAAGGATAAGCTATCTGATATCAAATTAAAGCTGAAGCTGTAAAATTTATTTCTAGTGTATACTAGAACTAAAAATGTCACAATAATATTTTCCTAAAAACTTTTATAATAAACACTGGATATAAAATTTTGGAAGAACAGATACACAAAAAAATGAGAACTAAAAACCTTTCACAGTGCTTTAATTTACCTATCATTTGCCTTCCCAAATCCTCAGTTTTCTCCATTATTACAAAGGAAAACAAAGTCATCTGAGAAAATCTGTGTAAGTGGTGACACTTTCCTTCTTCATTTTCACTTCCCACACAGATGCTAAGTAAACTTTTTTTGAATAACTGAAGTGAATTCATTATTGATATTATTTTCTTTCTTTTCAAATTTCTAACACATTTTAAAGAAGACAATGCCTCTATGGAAAGTATGTCTAATCAATATTTCACTTCGGTTCAGTATACTTACATTAGCTCTATTAACAGAATTTATCACAGATCTTTGACTTGGTGAATCTAAAGCATATCAAAACAAAAAATGGACTAAAAAAGGCCTTAAAACCTCCTGTCATTAGTTCTGTCATCCCTATAAAGTTAATGGGTTGGAAAAATGGTCAGTCTTTGGAACCAAAGTTGGTATTTAATTGAAAGGAAATGCTTTTTTAATTGTAATTTCTTTGTTTTTGTTTTTGTTTTTAAACACTGGCATGAATATGAAAGAAGACTAAGGTAAAATGAGGGCTCATATTCATCTGATTATTAGTAATAAACACATAAATATTTGAGAAAAATTAAATGCTCCTTTCAATTTGCTATAAACAAAATCATACTGAAGGAAAATATGTATTTTTTTCCCTAAAGATTTATTTTGAATTTTGTCAGAAAGAACAATTTGGAGCAATAAAATGCATGGTGAGTGGGTTAGTCCTATGACATAATTTACCATTCTTAAAAAAACAGTAACAATAGCCCTTTACATAATTTCAATGACAAGGAATAATATATTGATAAGGACAAATGTATTCACATGAGGAAATGGGAAATCATCTGTTAAAACAACATCCCTATGTTCTTTCTTTGCTTTAACTTTTTTTTAATTATTATTATTTTAGAGAAGAAAACTTCAGCAAAGCTACCTAACATTTTTTAATGGTCTCTTTGCTTATAATCAGTTTCATACCCAAATAAACGGCAGCTCACAACTGTTTTGATAAAAGAAAAGTGTAAATTTTCATTTAAGGCCATTTACAAAGAGCCATAGTGGTATATGAAGCAAATTTTTTCTTAATTAGTTAGGAATGATAAAAGGTTAAAAAAATCTTTGTGGAAGTCTTACTGTAATTCATTTATAAAGTTATTGTGATGGCAAGTACTTGTGCCTGGTTGTTAAGGTGCTTTTGCTCTATACCCTGTAGTCAGTCTTCCATTTGTAAACACATCTTTTTGATGTTTCTGCCAACATCCTGGCAACAAAGCAGTGCAATTTCAAATGAGCTAATTAACTTAATTGTTGATGAAGCATGAAACAGTTCACTCACCCTGTTAGCTGCACCATGACAACATAAGAGTCTCAGCCTGTGAAGTTACTCATCTCCATAAGCCTATCTGTAGTTCTCTGTTTAGATCTCTTGTATACCAGAATTGTGTAAGGAAAACATTTCATGAAAGATGAATCTTTTCACTTGAAAAAGAACTCCTTAAGATTTTTTTAAAAATAAAATACTGTATTACAAATTAAGAATACACAAAGTGTTGGTTTTAAGCTAGAGAAGCCATGTAATCTGCTATACAAAGATATAGCCATGTGTGTTTCTTGATGTTTCTAAGGGCAAGAAGTAACAATGTAAATGAAATGTAGTTATTTCTTTAAAGTTTAGCCAATATAAACTTTCATTTTTAATTCTTGTAGTTAAATGTATATACTAAATACTATTTTAAAAAATATATAAAGCCTGTAATTAAAAAACAAGCTTTCAAAATAAGTTTACTGAAAATATATATATTATGATGACTCACATAATATTAATTAGGAACTTAAAACTTAAGAGAATTCTATTTTACAAATAGTTCTGTTATAAAGTTCTCCAATGATTAATCACATATTATTGTAGGCTAACATTTTTCATTCATTCAAAAATCTTTACTAAATAATTGTAAAATACCTTAATGAAAAGATGAAGCCTGACCTTGCTAATCCACTTGTTGGAACCCACAAAAATCTTACAGTGTGTCTTATAATGGACTTTTACTTTTCTCCTTCATCTTTTGTTTATTTACAACGTGCCCAAAACTCCCATATAATCCAGCACCCCCCCGCCAAAAAAAAAAAAAGTAAAAAACCTACTTTAAAAACTGTCCAAAATCTTCACAAATGCTTTCACAGCCTGGCCATTTGCAAACTCCATGGCCATAGAGAGTGTGAGAGGCCCCAGTCTCCTCATGTGACGAGCTGTAGCAAAAGAACACGACGTCAGATTCATCTCAAAAAGCTATAATCGTTGCAGGCTGCTAGCGCCTGTCAGGTTACGATCAGTGACAAACAGGTCAAAACAGGTCAATTCAGCTCAGAGCAGTCAGAAAAATTTAATCGTTCTATTGAATAGTTCAACTGCCAAGGCTAGATGATGTTCCAATTAGAGGAGAAATAGAGCCAAAGATGACTGTTAATAAAGGATGAAAAACTAAGAGGACTGTATAATATCATATGCTAATGCTGCCATATGACCTTAATGTAACATTTTATCTCTAAATAAAAAATATATATTCATATGTGGTCAAGTGAAAAAAACCCTTCATTTTTAAGAAAATAATAGGACAGTCATCATAAGATTTTGAAGTGCTCTTTTTAAAGAAGATATGGACCTCTAGGCTTATTTAAATTGTTTAACATTTATGTATAAACCACATGTATTTCTACTAGTTACACTTGATTTAGAAAATCTACTTTGGAACAGTATTCATTAGCTATATCTTTATATAATTATTAAAGACTTTTGATAAATGAATATTAGATAGAGAGAATCCAGAGAAATCAACCAACTTTTGGAATACACAATCATCAAATTAATCTCAATTAAAACAACAGCATGAAAGCATTCAGGAGCATACCACTTTATACTAATAAAACCAAACAAGAAAAATTTTCCTTGATACTCAAATGAAGGCCAGAAACATCACTGAATTATAGAATTTTATTTTAAATGGTAGTATAATTCAATATATGTTTCTTTGAAAAACATTTGGTTATGACAAAGAATTTGTAATGGCAAGGCAGATATTCATAGTGCATAACAGAACACTATCAATCCACTACACTTACATATGAAGTTTGGAGCTTTATATATAAGCCTAAGCCATTATGTTAAGAATTCTACACTTACATTCCATCTTTTAAAAACAGATTTTTCACACTGAGCAATATTTTAGCTTATGAACTATATGCAAATTACTTTAAAGGACTTGATTAGAGAGCACTATGCCTAAATAAATGGAACTAAAGGACAAATGTACATGAATGCTCCTTTTACAAATGCAATTTTTATACAACTAAAATAAAACAGTAAGTAAAAAATTATCTAACATAACACATTTAATATTAATAACTGAAATAAAATATTTTTTCTTTGAAATTTTAGTTGAATTTAATCATAAAATTACCAACATAAGTTTATCTTTATGTGTTTAAATATTTCATCATGCCACAATTAAAAAGGCAAACCAGAATTTCCATCATCTAGCTTAGTATGCTTGTGTCTATATTATTTATCTGTTCTCTGATTTCTAATTCATATGTTTGAAACATATAAGAGAGACATCCATGCATCTTTAATTATTTGAAATTAAATAACTGATTTTTAGCTTGAAAAATGTTCTCAGCAATCAGGTTAATCATAACATCTTAGTCATAAAAATATATTGATACAATCATTCCACATGCACTCATGAAAAAATAAATGTCTTCAGGCAACTCCCCAACTATATCCATCAAACTTTTGGTATTTGAACTGCTTTTCTGTAATATAAAGAATATAATAAGATAAATAATCTAAAGATTTCTAACCTGTTGTTCTATACATTTTGTCCTTCTTTCAAGTACAAATTGTTCTTTTCCATTGTCTCAATGGTGAAAATAAAATTTGATGATAGATAAATATAGAATAAAGCTCATGAGATTTACCTGTCTCGTCTTGCATTTAGAACTGAAGACTGTCCATTCACTATGGAATGATGAGTTATTGGTGGTGATGCTTTGGAAGTGGTGGAGGAGGTAGTCGAGGAGGAATTGTTAGTAGTGAGGTCTAGCCCTCCATGTTTAATGCCATTGTCTTCCATACTGTGAACTCCAGTCACTTCTTTCCATAACTGCTGAATCTCAGCAGGACTTAAGCCAGCTATAAAATGAAAGAAAGCTTCATTAACATGACAAGGTAAAGTTTATATAATGAGCTTTGTGTTATTAATAGATTAATACCAACAACAACAGTGATGTTACCTGCATAAATTAATATGCAACAAAAAATCACTTTTACACTTTCAGCACTAAAGCTTTTGTCTTGAAAAAAATCATTTATTTTCTAAAGAGTACCAATTTGGGAATAGTATGCGGAATACTGCCATATGAAATAATTGAGAATATTATCAAGCATTAAAAAAATCTCTGCATGTTCCATTTAAAAACTGAACTAGGGCCAGGCATGGTGGCTCATGCCTGTAATCCCAGCACTCTGGGAGGCCGAGGCGGGCAAAGCACTTGAGGTCAGGAGTTCAAGACCAGCCTGGCCAACATGGTGAAACCCTGTCTCTAGCAAAAATACAAAAATTAGCCAGGTGTGGTGGTGCACACCTGTAATCCCAGCTACTGGGGGGTTGAGGCAGGAGAAATGCTTGAACCTGGGAGGCAGAAGTTGCAGTGAGCTAAGATTGTACCGCTGCACTCCAGCCTGGGTGAGAGTGAGACCCTGTGTCAAAAAAAAAAAAAAAAAAAAAAGAATAAATAAATAAAAATAAAAATTGAACTATTCAACTTTTAAGAGTAGCTTTTACTTATTGCTAGTATTAAGGTTTTGTTTTTTTTTTTAAATCAGTCAGGAACTGAAAGAGAAATAGATTTTAAAATAGTATCAAAAGAAAGTAAAGAAAAAAAAGGGAAAACAAAAATGCCAGGGAAAAACAGTGAACACTCAACTCAAAAAAATAGGAGATTTCACAATTATCTGGTCATTTTGATATTTCTCAGAGGGGTGAACTACATAATTAAATTTAATTTTGGTGTCTTAAAGAAACCAATATGCTTACTTAATGGGATCAATTAAGAAGATAACATCTAAACTTCTTCATTTATGACTGATAGAGTAAATCAACTACTCATTGTAAACAATTCCCTGGTTCAGATTATGCAAATTTACTTGAATTATATAATAAAAATAGAAAAGCTAGATATAATCCTTTAGCTTCTTTTTTTTTTTTTTTTTTTTTTTGAGACGGAGTCTCTCTCTGTCGCCCAGGCTGGAGTGCAGTGGCGCAATCTCCACTCACTGCAAGCTCTGCCTCCCGGGTTCACGCCATTCTCCTGCCTCAGCCTCCCGAGTAGCTGGGACTACAGGTGCCCACCACCACGCCCAGCTAATGTTTTGTATTTTTAGTAGAGACGGGGTTTCACCGTGTTAGCCAGGATGGTCTTGATCTCCTGACCTCGTGATCTGCCCGTCTCGGCCTCCCAAAGTGCTGGGATTACAGGCGTGAGGCACCGTGCCCGGCCAATCCTTTTGTTTTTAACTATAAATTTGAAATAAAGTATTGAGAGACTATTGCTTACAGTATTTGACTTAAAAAATAGTCCTGTGTCTTAGTATATTTTTTATATACCTTGTGCTTTTTAATCCTCAGTACAAACTAATAGAGTTAGTATTATTAGTTTAAACAATTCATGAAAAAGGAAACAAACTAAGAGAGAAGTTCAAAAATATGTCCAAGATCACCCAGCTTCCACATGGTAAAGTTGTAATTTAAATCCAGGCAGTGTGGCTTGAGTACCTTTGCTCTTAAAATACTATATTAAGAAAATATTAAAACTACTGAATAAGTAAGTACAGGGAAAAATGAAGAGACTATTTACTATATTCTGGCATTTTACTAACTGCATTACATTTATAATCTTAGTTAACTTCGCTTGAGGTTAGAAATCATTATATTTTACAAGAAGGCTCAGAAAGATTAAATATTTTGCACGAAATCACTCAATTTATGTTCAGTGAGCAGAATTCGAACTCAATGCTCTGTGGCTCCAAAATCTATGTTCTTAATTACTATGTGCATCTATAACATCTAATATAAAGATGAAAGTACAACTCAAACTACCTCTCCCAACCTAACACACGTCTACATTAGATTCTATAATGATGTAAGAGATGTGTGGGGTGAAGCAGGTTTAAATAGGCAGGGGAGATGGGGCAAGATAACAGAGTATGATGGTAAGAAGAATGAACTCTCTCACTCCAATCCCTGCAAATGGAAAAATCCCTGATCTAGATATCACTATATCTAAGTATTGGCAAGTAGCCAATAGCAACAGAAGAATTCTCACTGTTTCAAACATAACTTCTGGTCAAATTATTCATCACAGCATTAACTTTAAATTGCTATGCCTATCACAATTTCACACAGGTAGTTTTACTGAAGGCTATCATTTCAGTGATTCTGACTCCTTGAGATTTTAAGACAAGGCCTGAGCCTAAAGGAAAAACAGGATAATTTGGGTTTCCAAAGTTACTACAAACCATCTTTTTCCATAGAAATGAAAGTGGCTTTATAAAGAAAGGTTTCTCTGTTACATAGGAAACAACTTTTTTATATAAAGATCTATAATTATTGCTTTAACCCAGAATTCTGCAACTTTTCTGACTGTAACTTTTTGATTATCGGTTGGTGTTTGTTAGGTGTCCCAAAAGGAAAACTTCATCAGCAAATCCTTTTTCATGACAGCGTCAACATGTCTTTTGCATGAGAACTTTTTCCATCTTACCAGCTGCCTCTCTGCTCTACTGTCAACTCTTGCCTGCATCACAGCTATAGCCTTCCCACTGTCTTCCTGCTATTACCTTGCCTTGAATATATGAATTTACTCTTCATGGAGCAGCCAAGTATTCTCTCTATAAATGTAAATTAGGTCATGTCGCTTCCCAGGCAAGGCCTCCAAAGGCTTTTGAGAATACTTAGAGGAAAACAAAACAAGAAAACAGTAACAAAAACACCCTTACTATGGCCTATGGGGCACTGCACTTATTATCTGGCTCTTGCCTGTCTCTCTGATCTCATCTACTGCTCTCTCTTCACATTTCATTCTGTCATACCAGCATTCTGTTGCTTCTCAAATGTATCAAACATTTTCTCCCTTTCCAACCTTTGCTCTGGCTGTTCCTACAACCTATTCTTGGCTTCCTCCCTCCCTTCACTTAGATGGTTCAAAGTTCACCTCCTCTAAGTTTCCAACCACACTATCAACCCCTGCCCCTCCCCACCCTCCCTTCTAGCATTCCTTAACTCCTCATCCTATTTTTTTTAAGATCATGTATCAGTTTCTGAAACCATTTAATCTATCTATCTATCTATCTATCTATCTATCTATCTATCTATCTATCTATCTAGTCTACCTCTTGTTATCACCAGTCTCCCTCTAATACAATTAAAGTGTTATAAGAGTAGGGATTTCTTGTTTTACTGGTATATCTCCACTGCCTTGAACAGTGTCTGGCACGTGCTCAATAAATATTTGTGAATTTCATTGATTATAATAGAGTCATACATTTCTTGAAGACATGTTGGTGCCCACATGGAAGTTTTGTGACTCTTAAAGGGCATACTCTATATGAATATTGCTACAATACAAGACTAATGTCTACAGAATTGTATATGGCACTAGTTCTAACATAGATTGAGTGGCTAACAACATTTTACATCTCAGTTAAAGGCTTAGATGGTTTTAGAGATTATACCAACTAATGATGTTACTAGTAATTCAGTTTTGGGATTTTATTAATAATTTAGTTACATAAGTATCTACTTGCCTTCTAAAAGTAGATTTCTATGATACTATTCATTTGTACTGAAAATTAGTGATATCACCATGCTATTGCAATAAGGTAACAAATATTAGGCAGTTAGTAGGCCCTCAATAAAGATTAGATGAATAAATGACCTGTTCAAATAATCCAAATAATGTTTCTTAATTAAAAACAGGAAGAAATAGTTTTAAAATATTATATAATAGATAAGAGGCAGAGAATAAAAGAAGTCAAAAAGATTCATTTTAGCAGCAGCAGGTCCTCAAATGTTGGCATATTAGAATCACCTGGGCATATTTTAAAATCTCTAAGACCTTACCACAACCCACACCAATAAAACCACAATGTTAGAAGGGAAACACAGGCATTAGTAGTTTTTGAAGCTCCAGAGGTGATTTCAATGCACAGATAATTTTGGGGGCAAATTTTTAAAAAGAAAACTATTACCTTGCTCTTGGGACAAAGCTTTCAACCTAAAAATTGCTCTGCTCTTTTATATGCATACAAAACTACTTAGAAAATGTGAAACAACTAGCCAACTGATTTTGTACAATTTTGAAAGTTTTATGAGCTTTGAAGTCTTGATGGTTTGCAATAATTAATCTAGGTTATTTTTCAGGCAGTGATATAACAAGTTCAGTATTTCCAAAACAGTGTTCTATGGAACAGTAGTCTTATAAATGCTGTTAATCTAAGAGGTCCGTGGTCTCTATCTTGGAGACTTTATTATTCATGTAAAATAGTTCTGAGATGTGTAGTAACAAGGAAAACTTGAATCTCATTTTGAAGTCAGCGTTTTCCAATTATATTTGAGGAAGAAAAACCCAAGAAACTCTTTGCAATTACGCTAGTTTGTGTAAGTTTTAAATACCAGGTGTAAGTTTAGGAGTCACCAACTGATCCCTAGCCCATACCCCTCCCTAGTCTTTCTATTTGAAAATGCCATGTAACCTTATCCAGTTTCTTAAACTTTCCATGTTCAAAACTAAACTCCTGTTTATACAGCCCCCTCCCTCAACCCCAACTCAGTTCTCTTTAGAGTATTCTTCGTCTCTGTTTTATTTAACTGATACTTACATAGTGCTTTTGATATGCCAGACATTCTTCTAAGTGCTTCACATATGATATCTAATCTAATACCCCAAACCTTTGCCTTTGCACACTAAGGCAAAGAAAAGTTAAGTGCCTTGCTCTAGAGCTACTCTGTTGCAGAGCTTGCTCTCATTTTCGGGTCATTATTCATTAACCCTTTCCTCAGGACTCCTTCTGAGGGTCACCCCATTTTCCTATTGTTACTTAGGTTTTTCCTGTTCTTGCCTTTGTTTCTCTCCTATGGAGAGAAATATATTTTACTTAACTTATTTAACTTAACTATATATTTTACTTAACTTATTTATTGTCTGCCTTCTAGACTAAAGTGTATGTTTTATGATGGCAGGTATTTTTGTCTGTTTGTCTGTTTTCTTCACTGCCATATCCCCAGTGTCTGTAAGAATGCCTGCAGTCAGTGAAAGCTCAAAGAATATTACTTGAAAGAGTTTTAAAATTTGGCCAGAACACTCGTGTACTGGCAAACATATTCTGGGAATCTGTGGACTAGATTATTATAATTAATAGACAACGTTTATCTTAAGTGAAGATTATTCGGTTTCTCTTATTTCAAGGATATATACACTAGACGTGCCAAAAAGTTTTGTAATTACTCAATTTTAAAATTCCATGGCCACAAAAACTTGGGAATCCCTACTCTACTTTTGGATAATAATTTGGGCTTGTGCTTATTCACCGCCAGTACCACAAACATTAAAAGGTTTTTACCACAGGAGCTGAGTAAATGAAAGGGTAATTCCTTAATCAAGTTGCCTATCATACCACAGATAATACAACTTAATAATAATTCTTATGACACGGTCTGACTGGAGTGCAATGGCATGATCACAGATCACTGTAGCCCTGACCTCCTGGGCTGAAGTGATCTTCCCTCCTGAGCCTCCCAAGTAGCTGGGATGTGACCATGATACGTCATCATGCTCAGCTCATTATTTTATTTTTTGTAAAGACAGGGTCTCGTGCTGCCCAGGCTTGTCTTGAACTCCTGGGCTAAAGTGATCCTCAGGCCTCAGCCTCCCAAATTGCTGGGATTATAGGTGTGGTCCACTGTACTTGGCCTAATAATAATTCTTTAATCCCACATTCAGAGTTTGTGGAGCATCTACAAGGTGCCAAGCACTGTGCTAAGAATTAATTAAAATTAATTCATATCTAGATTATATGTCCTTAAGGCACACGAAGTTTAAAAATGTCTACGCTAGTTTCAACACAGCTTTGAAAATGCTAAGTTGATTTTTACTTATTACTAAAATAAGTAAAAAGCAACTTTTATTAGTAAAAAAATCTCCTTAGCAGCTTTTTCACACTCAAAAAAATAAAAGATTTTTTCAATGTCGTTTCTTTTTCTGTGTCCAGTAACTGATTTTTAAATGTCAAACAAATAATTGTATATATTATGATGCAAAGTATGTATATCATTAATTTAAAAAAAAATTTTTTAATTCTTTTTTTGATATTTAAATGTAGCTTTTATTTTTAGTATTTGGATGTCTGTAATTTTTCCTTCCTTCCTTCCTTCCTTCCTTCCTTCCTTCCTTCCTTCCTTCCTTCCTTCCTTCCTTCCTCCTCCTCCTCCTTCCTCCTCCTTCCTCCTCCTCCTCCTCCTCTCCTCCTCCTTCCTTCCTTCCTTCCTTTATTTTTATTATACTTCAAGTTCTAGGGTACATGTGCATAATGTGCAGGTTTGTTACATATGTATACTTGTGCCATGTTGGTGTGCTACAACCATCAACTCGTCAGCACCCATCAATTCATCATTTATATCATGTATAACTCCCCAATGCAATCCCTCCCCCCTACCCCCTCCCCATGATAGGCCCCAGTGTGTGATGTTCCCCGTCCCGAGTCCAAGTGATCTCATTGTTCAGTTCCCACCTATGAGTGAGAACATGCGGTGTTTGGTTTTCTCTTCTTCTGAGAGTTTGCTAAGAATGATGGTTTCCAGCTGCATCCATGTCCCTACAAAGGACGCAAACTCATCCTTTTTTATGGCTGCATAGTATTCCATGGTGTATATGTGCCACATTTTCTTAATCCAGTCTGTCACAGATGGACATTTGGGTTGATTCCAAGTCTTTGCTATTGTGAATAGTGCCGCAATAAACATACGTGTGCATGTGTCTTTGTAGTAGAATAATTTATAATCCTTTGGGTATATACCCAGTAGTGGGATGGCTGGGTCATATGGTACATCTAGTTCTAGATCCTTGAGGAATTGCCATACTGTTTTCCATAATGGTTGAACTAGTTTACAATCCCACCAACAGTGTAAAACTGTTCCTATTTCTCCACATCCTCTCCAACAACTGTTGTTTCCTGATTTTTTAATGATTGCCATTCTAACTGGTGTGAGATGGTATCTCATTGTGGTTTTGATTTGCATTTCTCTGATGGCGAGTGATGATGAGCATTTTTTCATGTGTCTGTTGGCTGTATGAATGTCTTCTTTTGAGAAATGTCTGTTCATATCCTTTCCCCACTTTTTGATGGGGTTGTTTGTTTTTTTCTTGTAAATTGTTTGAGTTCTTTGTAGATTCTGGATATTAGCCCTTTGTCAGATGAGTAGATTGCAAAAATTTTCTCCCATTCTGTAGGTTGCCTGTTCACTCTGATGGTAGTTTCTTTTGCTGTGCAGAAGCTCTTTAGTTTAATTAGATCCCATTTGTCAATTTTGGCTTTTGCTGCCGTTGCTTTTGGTGTTTTAGACATGAAGTCCTTGCCCATGCCTATGTCGTGAATGGTACTACCTAGATTTTCTTCTAGGGTTTTTATGGTATTAGGTCTAACATTTAAGTCTCTAATCCATCTTGAATTAATCTTCGTATAAGGAGTAAGGAAAGGATCCAGTTTCAGCTTTCTACTTATGGCTAGCCAATTTTCCCAGCACCATTTATTAAATAGGGAATCCTTTCCCCATTTCTTGTTTCTCTCAGGTTTGTCAAAGATCAGATGGCTGTAGACGTGTGGTATTATTTCTGAGGACTCTGTTCTGTTCCATTGGTCTATATCTCTGTTTTGGTACCAGTACCATGCTGTTTTGGTTACTGTAGCCTTGTAGTATAGTTTGAAGTCAGGTAGCGTGACGCCTCCAGCTTTGTCCTTTTGACTTAGGATTGTCTTGGCAATGCGGGCTCTTTTTTAGTTCCATATGAACTTTAAAGCGGTTTTTTCCAATTCTGTGAAGAAACTCATTGGTAGCTTGATGGGGATGGCATTGAATCTATAAATAACCTTAGGCAGTATGGCCATTTTCACGAAATTGATTCTTCCTATCCATGAGCATGGTATGTTCTTCCATTTGTTTGTGTCCTCTTTGATTTCACTGAGCAGTGGTTTGTAGTTCTCCTTGAAGAGGTCCTTGACATCCCTTGTAAGTTGGATTCCTAGGTATTTTATTCTCTTTGAAGCAATTGTGAATGGAAGTTCATTCATGATTTGGCTCTCTGTTTGTCTGTTACTGGTGTATAAGAATGCTTGTGATTTTTGCACATTAATTTTGTATCCTGAGACTTTGCTGAAGTTGCTTATCAGCTTAAGGAGATTCTGGGCTGAGACAATGGGGTTTTCTAAATATACAATCATGTCATCTGCAAACAGGGACAATTTGACTTCTTCTTTTCCTAACTGAATACCCTTGATTTCTTTCTCTTGCCTGATTGCCCTAGCCAGAACTTCCAACACTATGTTAAATAGGAGTGGGGAGAGAGGGCATCCCTGTCTTGTGCCAGTTTTCAAAGGGAATTTTTCCAGTTTTTGCCCATTCAGTATGATATTAGCTGTGGGTTTGTCATAAATAGCTCTTATTATTTTGAGGTACGTTCCATCAATACCGAATTTATTGAGCGCTTTTAGCATGAAGGGCTGTTGAATTTTGTCAAAAGCCTTTTCTGCATCTATTGGGATAATCATGTGGTTCTTGTCTTTGGTTCTGTTTATATGCTGGATTACGTTTATTGATTTGTGAATGTTGAACCAGCCTTGCATCCCAGGGATGAAGCCCACTTGATCATGGTGGATGAGCTTTTTGATGTGCTGCTGAATCCGGTTTGCCAGTATTTTATTGAGGATTTTTGCATCGAAATTCATCAGGGATATTGGTCTAAAATTCTCTTTTTTCGTTGTGTTTCTGCCAGGCTTTGGTATCAGGATGATGTTGGCCTCATAAAATGAGTTAGGGAGGATTCCCTCTTTTTCTATTGATTGGAATAGTTTCAGAAGGAATGGTACCAGCTCCTCCTTGTACCTCTGATAGAATTCAGCTGTGAATCCATCTGGTCCTGGACTTTTTTTGGTGGGTAGGCTATTGATTGTTGCCTCAATTTCAGAGCCTGCTATTGGTCTATTCAGGGATTCAACTTCTTCCTGGTTTAGTCTTGGGAGAGTGTAAGTGTCCAGGAAATTATCCATTTCTTCTAGATTTTCTAGTTGATTTGCATAGAGGTGTCTATAGTATTCTCTGATGGTAGTTTGTATTTCTGTGGGGTCCGTGGTGATATCCCCTTTATCATTTTTTATTGCATCTATTTGATTCCTCTCTCTTTTCTTCTTTATTAGTCTTGCTAGTGGTCTGTCAATTTTGTTGATCTTTTCAAAAAACCAACTCCTGGATTCATTGATTTTTTGGAGGGTTTTTTGTGTCTCTGTCTCCTTCAGTTCTGCTCTGATCTTAGTCATTTCTTGCCTTCTGCTAGCTTTTGAATGTGTTTGCTCTTGCCTCTCTAGGTCTTTTAATTGTGATGTTAGAGTATCAATTTTAGATCTTTCCAGCTTTCTCTTGTGGGCATTTAGTGCTATAAATTTCCCTCTACACACTGCTTTAAATGTGTCCCAGAGATTCTGGTATGTTGTATCTTTGTTCTCATTGGTTTCAAAGAACATCTTTATTTCTGCCTTCATTTCGTTATGTACCCAGTAGTCATTCAGGAGCAGGTTGTTCAGTTTCCATGTAGTTTAGCGGTTTTGATTGAGTTTCTTAGTCCTGAGTTCTAGTTTGATTGCACTGTGGTCTGAGAGACAGTTTGTTATAATTTCTGTTCTTGTACATTTGCTGAGGAGTGCTTTACTTCCAATTATGTGGTCAATTTTGGAATAAGTGCGATGTGGTGCTGAGAAGAATGTATATTCTGTTGATTTGGGGTGGAGAGTTCTATAGATGTCTATTAGGTCCACTTGGTGCAGAGATGAGTTCAATTCCTGGATATCCTTGTTAACTTTCTGTCTCGTTGATCTGTCTAATGTTGACAGTGGAGTGTTGAAGTCTCCCATTATTATTGTATGGGAGTCTAAGTCTCTTTGTAAGTCTCTAAGGACTTGCTTTATGAATCTGGGTGCTCCTGTATTGGGTGCATATATATTTAGGATAGTTAGCTCTTCCTGGTGAATTGATCCTTTTACCATCATGTAATGGCCTTCTTTGTCTCTTTTGATCTTTGATGGTTTAAAGTCTGTTTTATCAGAGACTAGGATTGCAACCCCTGCTTTTTTTTGTTCTCTATTTGCTTGGTAGATCTTCCTCCATCCCTTTATTTTGAGCCTATGTATGTCTCTGCATGTGAGATGGATCTCCTGAATACAGCAGACTGATGGGTCTTGACTCTTTATCCAGTTTGCCAGTCTGTGTCTTTTAATTGGAGCATTTAATCCATTCACATTTAAGGTTAATATTGTTATGTGTGAACTTGATCCTGCCATTATGATATTAACTGGTTATTTTGCTCGTTAGTTGATGCAGTTTCTTCCTAGCCTCAATGGTCTTTACATTTTGGCATGTTTTTGCAATGGCTGGTACCGGTTATTCCTTTCCATGTTTAGGGCTTCCTTCAGGGTCTCTTGTAAGGCAGGCCTGGTGGTGACAAAATCTCTAAGCATTTGCTTATCTGTAAAGGATTTTATGTCTCCTTCACTTACGAAACTTAGTTTGGCTGGATATGAAATTCTGGGTTTAAAATTCTTTTCTTTAAAAATGTTGAATATTGGCCCCCACTCTCTTCTGGCTTGTAGAGTTTCTGCCGAGAGATCTGCTGTTAGTCTGATGGGCTTTCCTTTGTGGGTAACCCGACCTTTCTCTCTGGCTGCCCTTAAGATTTTTTCCTTCATTTCAACTTTGGTGAATCTGGCAATTATGTGTCTTGGAATTGCTCTTCTGGAGTAGTATCTTTGTGGCGTTCTCGTATTTCCTGAATTTGAATGTTGGCCTGCCCTACTAGGTTGGGGATCATTCTCCTGGATGATATCCTGAAGAGTGTTTTCCAACTTGGTTCCATTTTCCCCCTCACTTTCAGGCACCCCAATCAGACATAGATTTGGTCTTTTTACATAATCCCATACTTCCTGCAGGCTTTGTTCATTTCTTTTTCTTCTTTTTTCTTTTGGCTTCTCTTCTCACTTCATTTCATTCATTTGATCCTCAATCGCTGATACTCTTTCTTCCAGTTGATTGAGTTGGTTACTAAAGCTTGTGTATTTGTCACGTATTTCTCGTGTCATGGTTTTCATCTCTGTCATTTCGTTTATGACCTTCTCTGCATTAATTAGTCTAGCTGTCAATTCTTCCACTCTTTTTTCAAGATTTTTAGTTTCTTTGCACTGGGTACATAATTCCTCCTTTAGCTCTGAGAAGTTTGATGGACTGAAGCCTTCTTCTCTCATCTCGTCAAAGTCATTCTCTGACGAGCTTTGATCCATTGCTGGCGATGGGCCGCGCTCCTTTGCAGGGGGAGATGCACTCTTATTTTTTGAATTTCCAGCTTTTCTGCCCTGCTTTTTCCCCATCTTTGTGGTTTTTATCTGTCTCTGGTCTTTGATGATGGTGACATACTGATGGGGTTTTGGTATAGGTGTCCTTCCTGTTTGATAGTTTTCCTTCTGATAGTCAGGACCCTCAGCTATAGGTCTGTTGGAGATTGCTTGAGGTCCACTCCAGACCCTGTTTGCCTGGGTATCAGCAGCAGAGGTTGCAGAAGATAGAATATTGCTGAACAGCGAGTGTACCTGTCTGATTCTTACTTTGGAAGCTTCCTCTCAGGGGTGTACTCCACCCTGTGAGGTGTGGGGTGTCAGACTGCCCCTAGTGGGGGATGTCTCCCAGTTAGGCTACTCAGGGGTCAGGGACCCACCTGAGCAGGCAGTCTGTCCGTTCTCAGATCTCAACCTCCATGTTGGGAGATCCACTGCTCTCTTCAAAGCTGTCAGACAGACTCGTTCGCGTCTGCACAGGCCTCTGCTGCTTCCCCTGTTGTTTTTTAGCTGTGCCCTGTCCCCAGAGGTGGAGTCTACAGAGACAGGCAGGTTTCCTTGAGCTGCTGTGAGCTCCACCCAGTTCGAGCTTCCCAGCGGCTTTGTTTACCTACTTAAGCCTCAGCAATGGCGGGCGCCCCTCCCCCAGCCTCGCTGCAGCCTTGCGGTTAGATCGCCACAGACTGCTGTGTTAGCAATGAGGGAGGCTCCGTGGGCGTGGGACCCTCCCGGCCAGGTGTGGGATATATTCTCCTGGTGTGCCCGTTTGCTTAAAGCACAGTATTGGGGTGGGAGTTACCCGATTTTCCAGGTGTTGTGTGTCTCAGTTCCCCTGGCTAGGAAAAGGGATTCCCTTCCCCCTTGTGCTTCCCAGGTGAGGCGATGCCTCGCCCTGCTTCAGCTCTCGCTGGTCGGGCTGTAGCAGCTGACCAGCACCGACTGTCCGGCACTCCCCAGTGAGATGACCCCAGTACCTCAGTTGAAAATGCAGAAATCACCGGTCTTCTGTTTCGCTCGCGCTGGGAGTTGGAGACTGGAGCTGTTCCTATTCGGCCATCTTGCTCCGCCCCCTCGTATATCATTAATTTTTAACGAACTTATTTAGTGATACTCTACTTATTTTCTAAGGTTACTTATAATTTAAAGTAATAAAATTGAGTTTTGGTAGAAACATTTGTATCATATATATTCTGTTAAGCCAAATTGATATTTAATATTTGAATTGGAATCACTGAGATATTACTATGTACTTTTCAGTTTTCATCTTAAATTTTATATTTTACAATGTGAAACTTAAAAACTAGTATACACACATGGCCAGAATAAGTGAATCACAGAAAAGGGTATATATTTCAAAAGTAGACTTCTCTACCAGCCTTGACCTCTGGATACCTATCTCTCTTCTTCACAAGAGAGTTCCACTTTCTAGAGTATCCTTCAGAGACCTGGGTGTTCACTTATAATTTGACAAACTCAACATATTATTGATTTATATTTGACCAGAGGTCTACTATCACCTACAGATACAAAGTCCATCTTTAAAATGCCTGTCTGAGAGGTGAATTAAATGCACACTTTGTCCAAATGCCAAATTTAGCAGAAGTAGGTATTCAGCTGAAACTGAGATCAAAGAGAAATTATCTTCACCAAAGACGGAACTTCTGGGATACGTGAATACATCTGATATTAACAAAAATTAGTACTATCATTTTTTATAGGTTGCATTTTAAAAGCTTGATTGATATTCTATTACAAAACCAATGATGTTTCGTTTTTCTAGTCATATTTTAATGTGGCAAAGTTGACACATTGCTTTTGAGTCTTCCTCTGAAGATGTAAAGAATTGCCAAATAAAACTTTAAAAAAAGATTTATGAGATAAATGGAATTAAATTCATGTTAACATTATACATTCTAGTTCACAAAATAATTCTACAATAATTATAGAGTTATGATATAATTTAATCTGAATCTTTTTTATAGTTTTTCAAAAACTAACTCAACACACTCAATATTTTTCTATATATGTAAGTATTTACTAGTTTTTTAAACATAAAATTAATAGCATTCACAGGTAGCTTGGCAGAGTTTTATACCTGTAATGATAAATGTACATTTAAACTTGAATTCACTGATGAAATTTTAGCACATAAAGCACCAAATAAGTTTTTTTTTTCCCCCAAGTTACAAATGGAAAACTTTCTGATATTTGAAAGGGAATACTGACATGGTAATAATTTTGCCTGACATGGATTGTTCATATTGGTAATGTTTTTGCTACAATTACATACAATAGTAATCTATGCAAGCACAGGATCATTGATTAAGCAGTAAATCCAGGATGCCGGAAGTAGCCATTTGGCTACTTAGACTTCCATAAGCATAGAATGAAGCCAAAGCCAAATAGCTAATTTTGGCTGAATACTGAGCCCAAAGACTATCTTCAGCACAATTCTAACTCAGCCTAAAAACATTATTATATTTTATTTCAATACATTTCATTTTTAATTGTTATTCAGCCACTCTTATTCCAAGATTCTCTCGTTCTATAATATGTTAATTCAGAAGAATCCTGGCTAGAATCTAGCATTCCCTGTTTGGTCTTTCAAATTGGTAATGAAAATCTTGTCTTTTAAGTAACTTTTATAAATTAAAAAATATGTAAAAACTTGGAGTGACAGAAAATCATCACCACATGTATTCCTATCCCTACAGTCATAGTAAATGTGTGAATATATTGTGGATTAGAGTATACAAACGTTTATTGGATGTCAAAAACATATCAATGTTTAAAGTTAACTTCATCTTTCCTAACCAATAGACAATGATACTGGTTTTAAAATGTTTCACTAAATTTCATTACCAGATAATATATGAATTACGTTGTTTTCATATTACATAGATTTATAATGAGTATATTATTCAAGATGGAACTATAAATCCATCCTTTCTATTTGACTTATGTATGTATATACCTATATACCCATACTTATGTGTATACCTATCATCAGTCTGTATAAAACCAAACATATACTTAGGAGATGGAAGTTTACTTGCCTAACTAAAATCCAAAATTATAGTAATATTAATGATGATCTTAAATGATTAATATTTAAAATAATTTACACTAAGATGATAAATAAAAACTTCAGAGAAGAATGTAGATAAATCTGCTATTCTACCAAAATTCTTATAATTTTGCTATTTCTCATTGTTATATACACATATTTTAATATAATTTAAGAAGCTGTAACTCTAAAAGTAGCATGAAGAAGTTGTACTAAATTATAGGGATAAATAAAATATGGCATAGTTTTAGGTCGGGCACAATGGCTAACGCCTGTAATCCCAGCACTTTGGGAGGCCGAGGCAGGCGGATCACTTGAGGTCAGGGGTTCGAGACCAGCCTGGTCAACATGGTGAAACCCTGTCTCAACTAATAATATGAAAATTCGCCAGGCATGGTGGTGGGCACCTGTAATTGCAGCTACTCGGAAGGCTGAGGCAGGAGAATCGCTTGAACCCAGGAGGCGGAGGTTGCAGTGAGCTGAGTTGGTGCCACTGCACTCTAATGTGGGTGACAGAGTGAGACTCCTCAAAAAAAAAAAAAAAAAGACACAGTTTTAAAGACACAATGAGAACATCATCCATTAATCCATCATTGCACATTAATCCTACTTAGTTTTCATATGGCTATTTTTCAAGGCTAATATCAACCAACCAAAAACCTGGTGCAAAGTGAACTGGAAACTGATAATAAAAATATTCAAAATACTTTTACCTTAACCTCTAACTAAGGAAGAAATGATTCAGGGCTTAGACTGTACAACAATTTCCCATTCTAGTTTTGGGATTCCAGCACAGTACCATAATGTTAGGTTCCTTTACTGTAGCTAGTGTATTCAACATACAATGAGCATCCACAGTGATACTTTTTCACACTTAATCATCTAAATCATAAAAAATAAGATGATGATGCCGGCTTGTGTGGCTTACATGGCAACAACAGAAACTTTGATCAGTGAACCAACTACATTTGTGGCCCTACAATTATTCAAATGGATTTTTTTAACCTATATTAATGAAAACATAGTTTAGTGATTTCATCTTTTTTCCTTTTTAAAATATAAATTTTCTGCTCAAAGACAGATATCTTCAGATTTACTTTCCTTTCCCTAAATGTTCAGCCATTTTCTCATTTTATCTCTCATATATCTTATCAAGGATAAAAACAGAAGAAAAGGGAGAAACAAGGATTCTATGAAAATAAATTTGAATTTGAATTTCAGGTACTTTCTATTTGAAAACTATTAGAATGATTACATCATTATAAATTTCATTGTTCAGAGAGATGTTTTTTGCTTGTTTTGAAAGAATGTGGTTTCACAATATGTTTTAAACAAATAACATTGTGCTTCAATTAGCACATATTTAAAAATTTCTTTAAATGTTTACTTGAATTGATTTAATAAAATAATATTGTGGTAGATCACGCTTTTCTGTTGAGGAAATTCTCATATAGTTATATCCTAAATACTGATTTCATTTGAACTTTACTGAAAACAAAAAAAATTGTTTGTTTTAGTATAGTTTCTATGGAAGAAATCTGTTTACACTGAAATAATTTTATAAACTCTTTTTTCTTTCTTACTTTTTCATGTCTTTAAATTGTACTTATTTTTCTAAAGAAGAATGTGAATAGAACATTCATTGATATAATGATGCTATCATTTATTCCAATTTTCTTTAGAATAACTCAGAAAAATAGGCTTATTGCCTTTTCTTTTGCTATTTAAACTTTATCTTTTTTGATTTCCTAGGAGTGCTTCAATCAGGTGAATAAGAAGATTTGAAGTCAAGTGAGAGAGGAAAATCAGGAAAAAAAAGCCAAAGAGACATTAATTTGATAAATTAAAAGAGAGAACATTACCACGATACTCTTGATTTTCTTTAGTATGTCCTTTAGAGTCAGCAAAATGTGCAGCCAATGCTACTACAATATGAACTCCTCTGTGACAAATACAATTAATTTGAATTAATGTACATTTGGATCAATGTTTGTCCCAACAAAATCCAAATGCAAGTTAGAATATCCTTTTATAAGTGTAATGATATATAACTTACCTGAATTGAGAATTTTAGCACACAGTCACTTGTTTACCATTGTTTTTCTTTTTTTATTTAAAACTCTTTCCATTTCCCAAAAGTGAAGGGTCATGGATATGACATACAGCCATATTATCAGAGTACCTCCAAATTTTTCTTACAGACAAATAAGAATACAGTTGACAGATTTTTTAAAACTATAGTTTATAATACATGCATAGGCAATATTATTTGAGAGAGAAAAGAATGGATATATCCTATGACATAGGATGGGGTTCTACAAAGCTTAACTTGAAATGTGGTCTGTAGAAATTCATAAAGCCTCTTTTACATGTGGTGATTTCAGTGTGAAGATTGGGAACTTTTATCTTTCTCTTATCAGTTGTCCACCAAACTCCTATCAGCTCACTTAGTTAAATGGACTGCTGTCAGCCTTCCCAGTAATCCAATGCCCTGCAGATCCCTCCTGTACATTCAATAGTGCTTAAATTGTGTTGCCCTTATAAATTGTTTTGTGCCCATAAGACTAATAAATACACATTTAATATCTAACAAAACACTTGAAATTTTTACTTCACACTTGAAAGCAGTATATGGTCAAATTTCTGAGCCTCTAGAAAATGGGTCATGCCACCATGTTAACAATCATGTTTTAATAATAAACTTGAAAGTCATAAAAACAAAATTTCTCAAGGTATATGGCAGAAAGATCACGAAATGGCAGAAAGTACAAGATTTGAAATGAAGTGTGCACAACATTTTGTATGTACCTTGAGGCAGCGATTGGACAGGAAGTGCCGCCTGGCCAGGTGGAATGGAGATGAGTCCCTGACGCTGAAGACTGAGCAGATGCTGCTGCTGCTGGAGTTGTTGCATCTGGAGAAGCTGCTGCTGGAAGACAAGCTGCTGGGCTGCCAACTGCTGTTGCTGCTGCTGCTGCTGCTGCTGCTGCTGGTATCAGAAAACCCAAACCAGTAAACAGCAGAGGACATGGTCTGCACAAACAGCTCTCTTACAGAGAAATGCACATTTCTTTCATTGCCTGAGTGGGTTTTTTGGTTATCCCATAGTCAAAGTTCAGGGGCAGAATGTGAGTAAAGTTCTAGATTTTCAGTTGCCTTTCTTTCAATTATTAAACAGTATTAGAGAATCAAGGAACTTGCATCAAAAAAGTATGGAGCAAGGTCTAGAGATAGCATGTAATAAAGGCTCGGCCTTTTAAAATCTACTTATTGTAGATAATAATAAATTTCTCTAGATTAAAAGAACACCACTTTACAGAAATAGTCAACTTCTACAACACGCTATTTTTTTTTTTTTTTTTTTCCAACTGAGTAAGTTTGATCTGCAGAGGTCCATGAATGTGGTCTCTGGTGATCTATTAGTAAACTGGGATGTAGCCTTCATAGGATAGGCCTGTTAGCTCTCTCTCTCTTCTCCTCTCTTGTTGAATATATTAAAGGCAGAATTATGTTCAAGGCAAAAAAAAAAAAAGTGCCCTTATTATAAGAAAAAGTATAACTTCCAATTTTGTGAGGCATTACAAGACAAACCAGAGGTCTTTGGACTCCAGAGGGTATGAGATGGCAGTCACACTTCAGAGAAAGACAAGCTGCTGTGGAAGACCTTTCCTTTTTAGTTTGGGGAAAGAGAAACTTCTGATCCGCTCACTGGAAAACAGACTGCATAATGGAGCAAGTCATGTGGATTGTCCAAAGCCTCGGGAGAAATAAGGGAGCAATTTCTATTCTGTAGTTGATGGCTGTCTGAAATTCTATTCACAAATCCAAACAGAAACAAAGCCTCAGGAGGTCAAAACTGTTTCCTGTACGTTTGCATAATGGGCAGCTTGAAGACAACGGCTCTGATACCTGCTGATCAATTTAACTACTTCAACATGTTTTGTTTGTATTATGTTTATATTTGATGCAATTTGCTGACAAGTGCAAGCTAGGCCTGAGAAGCCCGCTTGTCAGTTTGATTTATGAGCATATCAAACTGTAACTTTCTACTCGCCACTCTAAACCTACAGTAGCAGTTCATTAATCAGGGGCCTGTGACTTTGAAATCTGTGCTCAACCAGTTTCTCCCCTAGTCTCCCCACCCCCAACAATAGGCCAAATTTGCATGCATGTTCTCTGAGCTGCACCACTGAGAAAAATAAGGTTCCCTCACCAACTTAGATTCTCTATGAATACAAGATAATCAGTACTTTGTCCACCACACAGCTTGTTCTTTGTACTGTGATTCATTAGTGAACATAAGACGACAGCAGCATTAGATTGTAACTCTCAAGTCCCATGCTACAAAAAAGGAGAGCCTGAGAGCCTGTCACTGTTATTAAGCTCAGTAAAAATATATAATACTGCAACTTTGACAGCAAGAACCTTGTTATAGGAAGATCTAAGATGATTCTTGCCGCTCAAAGCCCCTTCTTAACTGCAAACTGTTATGTATCAATGAGATAACCGGATCCTACCTCTTTCGCTTGCTTTCCAGGATGCTGTTGCTGCTGCTGCTGCTGTTGCTGCTGCTGCTGCTGTTGCTGCTGCTGTTGTTGTTGTTGTTGTTGCTGCTGCTGTTGCTGCTGCTGTTGTTGCTGCTGCTGCTGTTGCTGCTGCTGCAAAAGCTGAAGATGTAACTGCTCTTGCTGTTTCTTGTAAAACTCTTGTAGTTGTTGCTGAATAAACCATTTTGACTTTAATAAATAAAGGCAAAAGTTTCACGTATTATAAATCTCCTAAACTCTTCTAGACTGGCATATGGCAGAGTATCCATTAAGATTCATCTCATAAAAACAGCAAAAAAAAATATACATTGGATTCAAAGAGATAGCTCTACATACATTTTTTTCCAAGGCAGCTCTGAAATTTTCCAATCCAGAATCCAAAAAATCCTAAACAAAAGGGTATAGGGTATAGAAAGTCTGTATTCTAAAGGTTCAGAGCCAAATTAATACTTTAAATTATTACATCTGAAGTCCTACTGGCATATAAAAACTAGGCTATACTCTACCAGTTGTAAAAATAAAAATTTAGCTACATAAAATCAGGTTGCTCAGTTCTTATTGGAAAAAACTTAATCCATCAGATGTTCAGAACAATGTCAGATTTACAAGTAATTGGTCTGTAGTCATCAGCACAGAAGTTAGCAAAGTAATTATATATAAAAAATGTCAGGTAAAGCACATTATTTTCTCTATAATAAGTAACTGTATAACATAAAGTCTACTTTATATACACTCAGGGTTCCAATATGGTATATATTAGGAACACTATGTTATTTTAAAAAGATAAATTTCATAAATTTGTGGCTCAACTGCCTAATTTCATTATAATAAATAGATCCTTCTCTTTCTAAACGATGAGTATACTATGAAAAGGAAAATTGGGGATGTTAACATTCTCCATTTTAACAAAGTGGTCAACTCAAATCTCATACTTTTGTGAACTAAAAGGAATGCTAAGGCGTTAGGAGTTTTAAAAGCAACTATTATCTGATAAGTATTTTTGCATTTTTGTTGGTAAGTCAACAAATCGAATGTACCTAAGCACTTGAATATTTAAATATTGGCTTATTCCATTTTCAAATTACACCTCCCTCTGCTCTTATTCTAGACTTTAATAATTTTTTTAAAAAATTAAGCAATCTAGATTTTCTTACGAGTTCTATAATTAAAATGTTACATTTATGTTCTAGCATGCTAATAGGTTGTCCTTTCAAATGGAGACTGAATTGTCAAATATACCCACTGCACTTTCAACTCAAGTGCACACCGTCTAAGTCATGCTAGAACACCAAAGCAGGTAACCCACATTACCTGCTGCAGCATGACAGCCTGCTGCTGTTGGAGAAGGGCTTGGAGCTGCTGAGGAGACAGGACTTGTTGCTGAAGGATCTGCTGCATTTGCTGAGGGGTGATCACCTGGGGAGTCATCATGGCCACTGACACAGGCACCTTGCACAGAAAGAGAAAAAGAAAGAGAAATGGTGGTCATAACCAAATATCTGTTAATCGACTTCACAAATATTATGTTATTGTTCATAAATTCTTTAGCAGTGATGATCAATAATTTTTATGTCACATTTTAATATAACTTCTTTAAAATACTACTAAAGTATCACAAAACACAGACACTAACTTTCCAGAGGCATCAGATTTCATCAAACTCTTTATGTTCCATAGCTCTTATTTAACATGTTTAGATATTTGAACTTCAGCTATAATATCTATAGTCAAAAATAAACAACTACATGGCGGTGTTCTCAATACTTTATAATTGATCATCTCATCAATGTCACAGTGCTATAAATATAACGGTTTCTGAAATGTCTTAAAAGTGTAATTAAAATAAATAACAAAGGTTAAAAAATTGGAAATAATATGCATATAAATATGTTATCCAAACTAGTAAAAAGCATGTGTACAGTATATTCACTTAAAAAAACATAATCCCCATCTTCAAAACTATACGTACATAATAAAGTACTAGAAAATACCTGAGTCATAAAATTTAGCATATGAGAACACGTGGTAATTCATACAGGAGATACATATATACATATGTGTGTGTGCGTGTGTATCTCCAGAAAAATGACATACATAGGTCTTCTGAAAGAAGAACTCACAAAACTAGTATTCCAGCTCCTTCTTTAAACCTTTTCTTATTTCAAACAACTAAGTTTATACCAGGAAGTACAAAAATTTAGCAATTACTCAAAGCTTATTCATTGAACTGAAAATAATAAAAGTAATTTACTTAAAACTTTTTTTCTACTACTTACTTTATCTTCAGGGTTCTGAGGTTGACAGGCAAAATGAAGACAAGGAAGAAGAAAAAGATATAAAGGAACAAGAAGGAAGGAAGGAAGGAAAATACAGAAAAAGGACAAGCTAGGGGGAAAGCCCTAGAGAAAGACGGAATGGATGTGAAGAAATAGGAAGAGGATGGCAAGAGTGGTGATCAGAAAAATCGGTATAGAAACCTAAAGTATATGCTCAGATAGAAGTCAAGTAACACTGTTTGAGGCATTACTTGTACTAACCAGTATGCCATCAAACAACTTGTCAACTTTCCAAGTTTGCAATCTTTGAAATAGCACTTTCCTAGAAAAAACAATTCATTTTTACTGTAAATAAAAGCAAGTATCTCTATAAATACTGTTTTAGGACAAATTAATTGGACAACATGTCTTTGAAAACCTAAAAAGATTAATAGATATAGTTCACAACTTATTTTAATAGTCATTTTTTAATGCAGTTCAAACTTTTCCAATGTGGCACTTTATGTTATGAAGAAAGGAGAAATTAATAATGAAAAGAGGTTAGAAGAAGCAGAAGAAAAAAAAAGAAATCCAGGGTGGATTAACTCTTCTTGCCAAAAAGAAATAAAGAACTAAATAAATCAAAACCTTTCATATTTAATACTGAAAAATAGCAATGCCTTTTCTTTTCTCCATGTTAACATATTCAGATTAATTAGATCAAATTGAGTAACTTGAAAAATTATGACAGAAATTCAGTGATTTTAAAAAAATTTCTGTATTTTTAAAAATATACTGGCATACCTATAAATTACTGAATTTGAATTTATTATAATAAAAAGCATTCTGAAATGTGTATTGTAAAATTAATTCACCAATGGGTTTTTCAAGTGTTTGGTTGATTTATAAAATTGACTGTCAGTTTACTTAACTGCTTGTTCTTTGATAAACAAATAGAATGGTTAGAACAAGTAGTTAGAAAAAAAAGTATCAATCTACAAAAATGTCTTTTCTTCAAACAATCATTTACCTCATACTATTTCCAAATAACAAGGAATCACACTGAAATAGATAGAGAAAGACATATTAAACTAAAAAGCCTGTCAATCTAGACAGATAGATAGGTAGGCAGATAGATGATATAGAGTTTACAGATATGTACATGGATATATATATAGAGAGAGAGAGATATGCCTTCTACAAAGTTAATCATAGATAAGAAGCTTGTCACACTTCTCACCTAACAGCCCCTTATTTTTTCAGTATATAGTGTTTTAATTATTCCCATATTATTCCTTCATTATTCTTATACCTACAAGTACAAATACTTTATGTATAATGATAAATGAACTGTATGGGGAAAGTTCTATGAATGGAGGTATGCTATAAACCACTAAGAGTTTACAGTCAGATTTCAGCTTATACATATGACTGTAGAATTTGTTGTTATTGTGATCGATTTGATAAAGGAACAAATTTAAGCGTTTTCTATCTTCACATTCTTTAGAGTATACTAGTCCTTACACTACATAAGTTAGATGATTATTTTTACTCTTAAAACATGGTTTGAGTGCCTTTCAATTAATAGTTATGACATAAACATGACATTATTATCTTCTTAAGATCATATGTATTAAATGGTCACATGTGTGTGATTTTTTAAAATTTTAATCAGATTCTGGCCTACCGTCTAGGAAACTGCCATCTAAAACTGACAATATACAGACATAAAAACAAATAGAAAGATAAGCCAATTAACACATACATGATTGAACACTCTACTTCTATGTGTACAAAAAACATAAATTCAAATTAATTATGGAGGTGGAAAAACACAGGTACACTTCTGCGGGTTTTCCAACACTACAAATAAACTAATATTATCATCTCTAAATCCACATATATAAGCTCACCCAAACTAAGGAGATTACTAAAATTCTAAATTATTTAATATAAACAAAAAACTAGTTTTTTCTACAACAAAGATCAGTAATATGCAGACTCGTTCACTTGTAATTTGAAAAATGCTGAGCCTCCATTTTTAAGTTACTCATTGTAAGTGACACATTTCCTCTTTTCCTCCCTCATCGTTTATTGTTACTGCTACCACGAGCTACTCTAGGTATTCACTGATAAAAATGAATAAAGATTAACTGTATACATATAAAAATGTAGAGATTATACTACTTACAAATATTTAAATAGACAAAATCAGTATCAGCCTTTTAAAAATGTATGGATAATTTTTTTGAACTACACATGCCTTAGCAAGTTCAGTGTTAGACTTATGGAAATATTTTTCACTAGATATGTAATTTGATTCATGCAAATATTCTAATAAGGGATCACAATTTAGACGTGCGATATAGAAGAGGAGGGAGAACTTACTTCAGATGTTTTCTGGTGAGAAGGCAAATAAAAGTCTGGTGGCTGTACCACCAAATGAAATCAGAAGAAACAGCTCATTTTGAATGGGTATTTATCAGTTAAAATGTTCAAGTGTGAAGGAAGGAAATAGAGTCATCTTTGGTTGTGAAATTTTTTTCTCTCTTGGTATTTAATTTACTGACAGATTTAAAATTCTCC